>NC_134402.1:83939522-84229522 GCF_038048845.1 Mixophyes fleayi
CTTCATTCCATCCTTACCACACCACCAGGAACTGCACAGAATTGCCTATAGCTGCTTTAATTTTGAGTGCTGACAATGCTTCTGCCCTACAGCAGCCACAGTCACTATCCCACCACCAACTACAATTGTTGTTCCACTAAATGATGTAGCAATTGGTCTCCACACCTCTTAGATTGTAATCTCAATTGGGCATGGCCATCTTCACCTTCTGTTTCCTGTCATTATATATGTAATATATTGGCACTTAACAAATAAAGGATAATAAAATTAATAAATCACATATATTATAATTTAATATTCATGTTGAGTGAAGAAATTTGTAGCTGGATTTGTGGTGCGGCCAAATGGCATAAATCAGATCACCATGAGCCCCGTGGATTCTGGGTTACACAACCAATTTGTCATCGCTCACCCAGATCTTTGTACCTGCTAATCAAATCAGCTAAATAATTGATCAGGTTGATACAATAATTTTACTACCACATACATGGTCAGGTGTATTTGGAGTACAGCTACTCATGAGATTGTATTTATATATTTACAGAGTTAAAATTATATATCATTTAGTGTAAGCACTGACAGTCTGAGATATGTTGGGACAATATATAAACATTAGTTAGGTTTGTACTTTCGCTGTAATCAAAGTTACAATGTATGACACTGGACTAGTTTATAATCTATCTGCAAAACCTGTAGAGGAAATCATTGCAATACATCTATTTATATATTTGGAATTTAAATGATCGATAGACCCTGCTGTTAAGTAAACACATGTCTACAATTCTTTCCGGATGGTAGTAGACTAGAAAAAAAGATCACAATGTCAGAGTGACAGGCAGTGATTGCTACTGTTCACTTTACCACTAGATTTCTCTAGGAGTGGGTACAATAGCCCTTGCATCATTCCCCTTTTGGTTCTGTTCCATGTTCTGACAGCTTGTCCACAGCCTATTGATCCTGGCAAAATGTTATTCTTTGTCCCAGGCTGTAAGTTGTCGATTCCAGCGTCATTAATTTGTATCAAAAGCAGTAGCATAATGTTTCTCTGTCACTAGTATATACTGAATAGACATTCTGATTGGTTCCTTTTACCAAAAATTTTGTTTTACAAATATACTCGGTATTTAAAATGTAGAGAGTTTGAAACACTTACATTTACATAATTCAGAAATTTGGTGAATCAGTTTGTTAAATTTTTATTTAATTTAATCCACTCAAAATATTTGTTCATCTTATTGTTTGTACTGCAATTAGTGTTTTATTGTAAGCAGATACATTTATTGCACAGTCCTTCTAAATAAGGTACAGAGTCGCATTTATAAATACATTGTGTGTGAATGACAGCCAATTACATTGATTAAAAAACAATAGGTGTAGTCTTTGCTTCATTTGTAATATCTTAAGTAATGCAGCTGGTCTCATAAAAAAAATTCAGATGAGATTGAGCGTGGACATTTTTCATTTCAATTTTCATATAATCAGTTAAAATAAATATCAGATCTGACACTTCCTCATTTATGGTAATGTTTAGAAAAGGGATGCAAAAAATCTTCATAATATTTCCAAGTCATAATATTTGGTCCCCTTGGGGGGTGGGGTACGGAATAATGATGCTGATTATTCCGACAAGACTTACCCCGATGTCTTCACACCGAAGGGCTCCTTCCCGACGAGGCTGCAGGATGACTGATGTGCCCACCGACATCAAGCCAATGTAATGAATGAAGAAACCGGCGAGACTTGATGGCGTCACTGGAAACCTCAACGCTGTTATTGGTGCTGTTAAGGGGGTAATGCAAGTATGCGGCCATGGACAATGTACTTTGCAAAGCGTTGCAATCGGTGGGCATATTAGTTGTCCTGTAGCCTCATCGGGAAGGAGCCCTTCAGTGTGAAGACGTCGGGGTAAGTCTTGTCGGGGTAGTCAGCATCGATAGGCTGACTACCATCACCCATGGGCCTCATACCTTAATCAGCCATTACTCCAATTCTGAATCGTCTTAGTACTAGTAATAGACTGTCCGACCTAGACTAACACTGAATCCCTACTATACCTCCAAACATGTGAATCTTTTCTTTCACTTCTCTCTTATTACCCCCCTGTCTCCCTTCCCCCATTACACTATCCCATACTGCCTTCACTTTCCCTTTTTCTCCTACCACACACACACACACACACTTATAGTTCAAAATGTTATTGCTGAACATCAATACGATTTATATCCAGCACACAGCGGACTTTATACTGTAAGCGTGCCATTGGGACAAGGTCATTATCGGCTTCATGTGTCACATTTCAAAATGATCTACGCCTCATACCTCTCGCTGTATTTTTGTTGCTGGATTCCTGTTGAATTTCTCTGTACATTTTGTTTAATAAACAGTATTTAAAAAAAAAATCACAAAGTGTAATTATCCCCTACCCAAAGGAGAAGGAGCCATTTTGTGATTTGAACCAATTTTCAACCTGTGAATTCAACTAGAAACTAGTGACAAAGCTGAGGCATGAGGCATAATGTACCTAGTGAATTTATAGGCTTTATTCACATGAATACAGGTTCAGCCATCAAAATGGCCACATCTGATATGTAGATAGACTGTAATTTGTCACACACACACACACACACTGGAAGCAGCCATTTTGTTGCGTGAATCAATCCATGAGAAAGCATCAGCAGGGCATTGTGTCTCTAGCTTCTAGTGACTTTATATGATACACGCCCACAACATGGCACTTTCCACTATGTGTAGGCAACAGGCACAACAACAAAATATATGAATTTAAAACCTTTTCTTTTTCTATACTGCAAAATGGTTATTTTAAATAAGAACAAATACCATTTCATAATGCTTTACAATTTTTTTTTTATGCATTGTAATGTATCTAAGCTATAGTCATTCGGAATGAATTATCTATGCAGTGTATTCAATACGCATTTTAAGTGCTGTTTAATCGGTACTCCTTGAAGAAGACAAATGAATTTGGGAAATGCTACTTTAAGTCCTTGTAATTTAGGCAATTTAATTTTTTTTAACCTGTTAGTTTGAAATGCTTCTTTAAGCTGCAGTAAGTACTTCCAGGTGACACACATGCTTTCTGTCTGTAGAATGCTATACACCCAACCTGAGACTTTGGTGCAGACTTATCATATGATGCTTGGACTTAGCACTTCCTAATTCCTATTTGCATAAAGAGACATAACAGTATTACAAACTGCAATGTAAAAAGTAAATGTGACTTTAGTAACTAAAATGCAAGTCTGTTGCTTATCCAGAGCACTATTAAATATAATTAGATATTTTGGGTAATGTTTATTAGCCTAAAGTAAAATGTCTCTATTCGATAGAAAAAGTGTGATCAGTGACTACAATATCACCAAAGCAACCAAAGTAATGTAATGTTAAATAAATAAATAAAGATAAATAAATAAATATATATATATATATATATATATATATATATATATGTTATATATTAAAACTATATAAACATTCTAATGAACACATAAAAAATAAATGTAATTAAAAGAGTTCTGCTAGTTTATGTAGAGTATGTCTATATACAGCAAATGGAGGTACATTAATAAACACTGCATTTCACAAAATTATATTGCATTAAATATTCATAGGGAACATTAAATAAAAGTACATACATAAACAACTAATAGAGCAATGTATATGTGATAGTGCAAAGCCAATGCAAATACAATGAAAAAAAGTTACCTATCTTGTAATACTTTAAAATGATTTATAAAAAACTTCAAAACATTTTAAAATATGTGAAATCTTTTGAAATGTGTCAAATATAGATTTGATAGACATTCCCATTGAAGCACGTAACACAAATGTATCCAATTTGTCAATAATCAATTGTGCTTTTAGTTGTACATGCATATTAATCAATGACAGAACTACTGTAGTTGCAGGTGTTGCTGCTGCATACCCAAGGACCCCGCACCCCAAACCCAACAAGACCCTTGCAGTACTCTCTGAGGCCCCATTCTCTTCTGAAAAAAATAGAGTGGAGTCTTTTTCTGAGTGGCACATCCTCAGGTGAGGCCCCTTCCCTGCTGTTTTCAGGGCAGGGTGGTCGGGAGGCCTCTAACCAAGTTTAGCAATGCACTGTTCCGCCACTGATGTTACTACACTGGTAAACTATTTGCTGACACCTGGCTATATTTATGGAAGTATCACAGGACATTTATAAAATGTCAGCTTGCTTTGATCATGGGGAAACAGGCTGATAGTAACAGCTTCAGGTTTGGATCTTGAAAACATGAACCTATGGGCTTAGAATGGAAATAGATCTGGACGATCTCACTAGATAGTGATCCACTTACAGATGTTGATTTTAGCAGGTTGTGAGAGAGATAATAAGGTAAGGTGATCCTGCAGTGTAAAAACATAATCTCATTTTATTAATGGGGCATTGTGGAACAAACCAAGAGCTGCAGTGAACAAAGGATCAGGAAGTCCTTTCAAGGACAGATATCCACTCCAGAGCAAATGATTGTAGTTTATAGCATCTAGTAAAGATGTTACCTATAATGTAAATTCAATAATGTAAGCATATAATTGAATATAACACATAATTGCCGACTTTGTGACTCTGTCCTCCTGGATGACAGATCACGTGACAGGGTGATGTCCTTGCATCACCACAGCCATGCCCCCACTATAAAATGCCTAAAGTCATCACGTTGAATAGCGGGGGCGGGGCTTAATGATGTGATTAAGCCTTGTCCCCCGATATTCAATGACGTGAATTTCAGCATTTTGTAGGATCTGGGAGGGGTTGCTTACTCTTCCGGGATGACTCCCCGAAATTCAGGAGCCTCCCAGAAATTCCGGGAGAGTAGGCAAGTGTGATATAACATGTTATAGATACTAATATAAGATTTAACATTTGCCTATTTATTCAGTTCTATTGAAATTATGTTTCCAATTCTCAGAACCAAAGAGTTGCAGTCTATTCTTTCTACACTACCATGTCAGTTAAGCAAAATATATATGATAAGCAGATTGGGACCCTCATAAAACTATGGATAAAATAACAGGATGGCATTGTTAATTTCTATGGTCTCCCTCAATTAAATAATATATAATAATAATAATAATAATAATAACAGTAATAGATTTGAAATTAGTGATGGGTTTTATTCCTCATTTTGATTTAGTAATATAGTTTATCTAAGCATTCAAAGCGGCACTATAACCTATAGGATTGATCTTACTAAGCTTCTACCTACCCAATAGCAGGGGCCCTGCAATCTTATGTCTGGTCAGGACTGTGCAAGGAATAGGAGAGCCCCAGTTACAACAGCTGTATTGAGCAGACCCCTGGACTCCAGATAGGGCAGGGAGAAGCTTAGTGAAATTCACTTAGTCGATGTTAGAGAAATTTTAAAGTAATCAGGTGCATTACCGCCATGTACCTTATTCATTGCTAAAATTGAACAAGGTTTAACTTGATGGACTTTTGTCTTTTTACAACTCTGCTAACTACATTTGAATTACTGCCTGTGGTAACAACCCCTAAATAGCAATTATACCTGTAAACGATTCATGTAAGGGGTGCAGGAACAAGACATATATTTGTCCTTGCTGCCTTGCCAAGAGCTCTAATTCTGACAATTATATTTAGTTACATTTTCTTTTCTATTTTGTATAGAGATTATACAGTAATTTTATATTTCTATATAAAGACTATTCAACCATTAGTTTAATTTAAGACCTATTTAAAGTCCTGATCAATTAAATGTACTCACTAAGATATATTATAATTATCTAACTCATAACTTTGATTTACTGAGTGATGACCCATAAATCAGTGTTATTGGTTTTGCATGTGTTATTAGCAGTTTATTATTCAAGCCATAACAAGTCAATTTATGAGTAGACCAGTGCAAGGTCACAAAGTCTTTCCTGGACTCACATTGTACAAAAAAATGTATAAAGCTCTAATGCTGGAATATTTTGACAAGCTAGAAACCAAATTTTGATTTACACTGATTATTTTCTTAGGTTAACATGTACGTACTATAATGCTGCTAAATGACAAATTTTAGAACTATTAGACTAGAAATGGACATTTTACCACATACATTTCAGTAAAATACCACATACGCCATTGAGATAAGCTGGGCATTCTAGGGAGAAAAGATGCCATCATTTATTGATGTTCAAATTAAAAGAGGCAGATAATCAATGCAAATAGTCTTCTGATTAAAAATCAACTTTGTAATATATGGCAATATAAATAATTAATCTATTAAAGTATAACTCCACTTGGGCTTTTTACAGTTCAAAATAGACGTAAGGGGCTTATTTTGCAGTTATAACACTTATTCTATCTAGATACACGCATTGCTTACCTCCCGCACCCTGTTTGGATCTTCGGTGGGCTGGTCGTACTCTAGGTATGTTCCACCCTCACTGCCCCATACTTCCTCAATGTCTCATACCTCCTAACTGTGTTAATTTAAGTAGGAGGTATATCCTGCTGACCACCACTTTGCATCCGTGTGCACCTGGAGCACATTGAATTTTCAGCCTTTTTTAGAGAGTTAAGGTGGCTTCATGGGGGCATAGTGTTTCAGAAGTGATAGGCACCTTCCAGAAGACAAGTCAAGTGCCGCCATGACACAGTCGTGCTCCTATTATGACAGGTTCACTCCCCCCAACTGGAGTGTATATCATTTCACAAAATCCAAATGTTTGGAGCTATACCAGCCCATCACAAAAGAAGCGGCCCCATATTCTTAGACTACTCGGTTCAAACCACTGACAAGATAACACTGTAGTGCTGGGAGCCCACCAAAGATACAAACAGCTGCACAATAGGTAAATGATACCAGACAGTGTAGATAGAAATTGAGTAAAGATTGTATGCGGTTTATATTTGCAAAATTACCGTCTGTTTTTACAAATTTTTCACCTAAAAGTAGAATTCACTAAAAGTAAAAATATCCTTTATATTCCTGGTTTCGTGAAACAACATTTCCTGTAGATTCAACTTTAGACAAACAAAGATTACAGACTGGTAACACTATATATTTCTCTCACAGAGTCCAGAGTAAAATGAAATCAGAGAGACGCAAATGGGTCATACAAGGTCAAGGTTCAGGATTATGAGTGCGGAAATCACAAAAGGTTCTCAGATGAGTTTGTCAGTGTCATCTTAAACCAGGAGAAGCTTTGAACCTCTTCTTTTCCAATGCACAACTGCTATTGTTTTAGCCGAAACACTTGAAAAAAATAAAATGTCTTCAAATTCCAAAGATAAAAATATCAAACCAGTAGTAATATAAAAAGTATTTATCTGTACAATTTATTCTAGAAGCATAAAATTATTCAAGACTTTTAACATGCACGCCGTTCTCTACCTATAAGTCATCCCAAGTTTGGATTACAAATTCAAATTCATCAGTGCTCTAATTTCAGGGAAAATATTTGCCATAAATTAGAGGTTTGCAAAATCAACAACAGGATTCTTTAAACTATATTTCACAGAACCTAACCTGGGAAGACGTAATTTAATTTTAATTACTCTTGCCTACAAAACAATTATTATTATTTTTTATTAATATATAAACATTATGAATCAAACACTCTCACACAAATTGTTAAATGTATGACTAATAAATAGTTTATTAGCTGGTAATGTGCAACAGGTTTGGAAAAGGAGAACGATAAAGACTAATTTTTACTGTGGGATTCAAATATATTTGTTCAGATTAAATACTTTTAATGTTTTCTGAAAATGATGAAAATACCTTTTTATGATTGTGCAGCTTCAGATGGCAAGAAAAACAATGTAAATAGTTTAGAATTTGCATACAAATAACAAATGCAAAACATCTACTTCATATTTATTACAAATTTCACTGGTATTTTGTTATTTCTATAAATAATTATTTTCTCTTTTTAATTTTCTTTTAGATATTAATTTATTTCCAACATCTTTCAGCTCTTTTTAGAACAATTAGGCACAATGCCTTTGGAAATGTTTGATTTGGTTTTTATTGCTGTGAAGTGTATGTAATTTTACATGTTTTAATATGCTTGCTTGCTGGGTATTCTAACAAATATAAGTGCTTCACTTTCTACTACTGTCTAATATTCACCTACATTAAATAAGTAACGTCTCACTCTCTGTGGTTACTACCTGGCTGGCAAAAGTGTAAATATATTTTTGCAAAATGTCTATTACCCATTAATCACTATATTGCAATCACCATTTTTCTTTTTACAAACTCGACTAGGGTTCTAACTGTTTCAGTGAAAACAGAGTTCAAGCACACAAATTTCACTCGTAATTTATTTGTTTGTAATTAAGGGATAATTTAAGGCAAGCTGATTGCTCCCAAGCATATTTAACATATAATAATTACAAAGCTGGAGCCATGAGCAGACACAGCCAGGTTTTTCAATCCTTACTTAAAAAGAGATCCATCAAAATGAGCTGACATCCATCTGCTGCTCATTGAATACTGTGCTACAGTGCCAATGACTCTGCATTTTAAGTAATGGTGCTAGGACCTAGACTAAGTGTTTAGTGAGTGCCTTAGGTAGTGAGACACTAGTTTATTTGTTTTGGCAATAATTGTCTTCATTGCCTTGAGGGCAGGGTGGCTGAAATAGCTACTATGTTTAGTAACAAGATTGCCCTCCGCAGACTCCCTGTCACAAAGGTCCAACTTTGTTATATCTTTGTTTATTCCGAGTGTACCATTTTTCCAAATTTAGCTCACCAGTTCTTTTTGTGGAATTGACTGATGTGCCTAGTCTGCCAATTAATGTGAGGACACTATGATCTTCTATGCAAACTGTGAGGAAGGAGCCATTGTAATAACTTTTACAACTGCTTTAAATTGATTAATGATCATTTCTTCTGTTATTCTACACTTATGAATTATATTACCTATACTCAGTGTTGCCTGAAGACAAAACAAGTAAAATATGAATGCCTTACTAGGTTAAGGGTTGAGAATACTTTGGACAACCTTTGTGTCCGATGGTCTTATGGTAAATAGATTGTGAATGTAGTAGGAAGATATCTGTGGATGTATAGTTTGCAACATAAATAGGTATTTTTCTTCTCTAAAACAGTAGGGTTGCATCAATACCAAGCGCATGATCATAAACATTAAAGAGGTCATTTACTCTGGTCCTAGTAACTATTTTACCATGTGTATCGTGTATGCACCATTGATTATTTAAATAAAACTATTGCGTCCAGAAAATGCACAAATAACTATAACATGGAAGATGGTGGTAGGTGCATTAAAACAGAATGACCAATCATAAACGTATATAGATATTCCTAATATATTTGCACTGGTCCCATTTAGTAGTTATACTTTACTCAAGTTAAGCAAATATTTAGCTGTGCTTTAAATGCATTTATTTTTTTTCCTCTTTAGTTTTCCTTTATAGAGTATAAATAAAATACTCTAAGGAGGAATATTATTTGGACCCTCTGATGCATATGGTCTCATATGCAACAGCGTCAAATTTGTGCGTTGTATTTGCATTTATACTGCTAGTATAACCCATGGGTCTGAACATAGACCTCATTGGTTCCAAAGAACCACACATGCTCCCGTTGCAACAGCGTTTTAACTGTTTTACTAATGCTGCCTTCTCCATTAAAATGGTTTAATGCAAGCTAAATGCTTTGAGCTCAAACATACTGAAACCCGTTACCAACTGCATGTTAAATGCATTTGCATTGAACTTTCTCTGTTCAAACTTCAGTGGGTACATGATCTATGTGCAGATGATATAATCACTGTAGTCAATATCTAGTCGTCTAGCTGATATACAAGTGACTTGAAAATGAAAATTGTGTTTCCCTCCCATGCCTATGCTATCTTATACTGTACTGTGATATAATGTGTTGTCTTTTGAGTTTCTTTACCACCACATCTGTACACTGATGTGAGAAATCATATGCATTCAAAGAGGTCATATTGAGATTTTGAAATGATATCATGGCTGGTATTACAGAGCTAAGTATATCTTTCAGTTTGAGTGTAATCTTTTCATAATATTTTATGATCAAAACTTGCATATGCCATACAAAACTTAGTGGGCCTGATTCATTAAGGAATGCAAAATGAATGTAAATTACAATTTTTTAAATTGCAAATAAATTGGATATAAACACACATCCATATTCAGCAAAGAGCGGAGCTCAAGAAACGTCTCTTGTTGAATACGGGTCTAGGTACACTCTGCTCTTACAGACAATACACTGCAGGATACATCCAATACATATGTGGAATATAAAGTCCATTTATAAAGGCATTTTTAGTCGCTCCTGATTGCATACACATGTTCTGGCATGCATAAGTGACCGTCATTACTATCACTCGTCACTTACACCTGTAGCTGGTGCACGTGATATGACAGAAAAACACGTACCTTTAAGATACCCAAAGTTTAAATCAGACGTTGCTACTGTACAATGACTACGTGTAATACGACCAGTGCCCCATGAATTCGTAGGCTGTTTTAAGGGTCCTTTGCGTTAGAAAATGAATTGGATATAGCTGCATTCACTGGCGTATAGTTCTGTTCTAGGCATGCGCACAGCAGATGTATGCAAAATACGACACTTATCGGCATTTACGTTTCATAATTAATTAGGCCCATTATGCCTGCACAAAAAATAAAGCACAGAACTTTATATTTTGCATGTTAGTATTGTAACAAAAGGCAATCTGCAGAGAAAGGATGCAAGCAGAGTAACACATTTGCACAGCAGCTCACCTAGTTTAAAGATAAACAGGTGGAGGACATATGTGTGACAAAATAATCGTATAGAGTCTGATTTAATTACCATGGTTTGAAAGTGCCTTTTCCCACAGCTACAGGGCCTGTCTGCAGTAATAGTAATCAGACAGAAGTAGCTGATGAGAACTCCTTTTTAAATGGAAGGTGGTAGTGTCACCTGCCCATCAAGCTAGGGCTGTGTGAGGGGTGTCAGGAATAAAAATCTGCTTGTTTCATTATTTAGTGTGACCGATACTAAATAAGTTGGCTGGTGTCTAGAGAGCAAGGGGTAAATGTATCATACTCCGGTTTCATCAACTCGCGGTAGTTCGGCAAGATGACAGCTAAAATTTAAAGCGGAAACTTGCCTTTACAAGGCAGCGCCAATTTAAATTTTAGCTGTCATCTCGCCGAACTCCCGCGAGTTGAAGAAACCGGAGTATGATACATTTACCCCCAGATCTCTGTTTATATAGTGTTTAGGGTCTCAAGAAACTGTATGGAATCTTTATGTTGTCAAGTACTTTACCATCCTGACATTAAAACAAAGTAAAAAGCAAGAAGTTGGTCGTGTGTGTTTCACCGGAAGTGTGCTTTTGCCACATATTGAGCAAATAATGTATCCTTTACTATATTTTTTCTTACTAATTTAAATCAACATTTTTAAATTATATTAGCACATGCTTAAACTTGTACATTTTTTATTCAGAATGATCTGGAATATGTGACAAATCTGTGCCTTAATTTTCCAGATTTAATGCATTCACAAAGGCAGAATTTTTCAAGAGGAAATACTTTCTATACATATAAATAACCTTCTGTACATATGAACCACTTTAAGGGCATAAAGGACATAAAGGAACAGGGGAGTCAATAGAAAAAGATTTTTTCTCACATTACCAGGATTTGAAAAATTGTATAATAAAACCCTCATCAAAGCATACAGATAGATATTAAACACCATCTTGATTTACATCAGTAATTGAGTCTCAGTCTGCATAAGTTGTATTTACTACAACATGTCCTTATATGCCCCCTCCTTTCCCTGTTCCACTACTTAAATGGTAAGGGACAGTAAGCACAAGATGCGACCCAGTATACATATGGCCACAAACATAACTAGTGCTTTATGGCTATGCTCAGTAGTTAAAAATCATAGCAAAAAATGTAAGTATGCAGCCAAAGTCCTGTAACCGAGATGAGTTTGGATGAGAAACACAGATCTTGCACAGAACCGAGGTGTCATGTTGGGAGATATTTTGAGACAAATACAGAGATGTATGTTGGTGCAGTTTTATTGATGGCCATGTATTTTAGTACAATATTGGATTTGTTAGAAAGCAGGCAACCAATGAAGGGACTGACAGAGCGGAGCATCAGTGGAGGCACATTATGCAAGAAAAATCAGTCTACCAGGTCTGATGTATGCAAAATAGATTGTATGGGTGACAGTCTGCTTCGGCGAAGACCAGTAAGTAGAGTGTTGCAATAGTAATTGCGGGAGATAATGAGTGCATGAATTAGAAATTTGCAGTGGCTTTTGTTAGATACATGCATAATCTGGACATGTTTCTTAGATGTATATAACATGATTTAGACACAGATTGGATGTGGGAATATAGGATAGTTATAGGATAGTTCTTAGTCAAGGAAACACCTAGGCAGTGAGCTTTCAGGGTAGGTTTTTTTTTGTCATATTAACAAGAGAAATAAAGACATACGGTAGATAACTCCTGTTGTATTGTGAGAATATTATTAGCTCTGTTTTCAAAAGATTAAATTTAAAGCGGTGAGAGAATATCCAAGATGAAATGGCAGGAAGACATTCTGTAATGAGGGCCAACACAGATGTTGAGAGATTTGAAGAGTATAGTTACATTTGGGTATCATTGGAGAAAGATGATATTGAAATATAAAGGAGTTATTAGTTTTCCAAGGGAAGTGGTACAGATAGAGAACAGCAGAGGACCTAGCACTGAGCCTTGTGGTACTACAACTGATAAAGGAAGTGATGAGAAGGTGGATCCAGAGAAATGGAGAAATTAACACTGAAAGAACAATTAGATAGGTAGGATGAGAACCAGCATAGGACAAGGTCCTGAAAACCTATGGATTGTAGTGTTTGTATGAGAAGAGAGAGGTCAACAGGTTAAATGCAGCAAAGAGATCCAGGAGAAATAGACATGAGTAATGGCCTTTAGATTTAGGAGTAATCAAATCATTGACTACTTTAGTCAATGCTGTCTCTGTATTTAATTGGGAACGAAAGCCTGAATGAAGAAGGTCCATTAGATTGTGTAAGGAAAGAATGTAAGGGGAGTGTAGGAAATTCTCCCAACTGTGTCAGTTTGGGTAGGAATTTAGCTTTTTCAAAATAGGAGTATGGAGAAGGAGCATGCTTGAATAATGACAGAAAATTTTTAGTAGAGAGTAGAGTATATATATATATATATATATATATATATATATATATATTATTTACGATGAGCATAGGAGAGTATACTCCTATAGGATCATGCTGCTATAGGATCAAGAGGACTGGTTGGAGAGCAGAAAAATAAGAAGAGAGTTGATGCTTCATCTTTATTTGTGGGATAGCATGAAGAGAAGTTGCCAGAGGGTGCAGGGCAGAAGCTGAGCTGGTTGTTTGTTAAAGAAGAGGATATAGGATACCATTTCATGTTGGATCTGATTTATCTTATTCTTGAAGTAGGAAGCAACATTTTGGGCACTAAGTTTAGTCTGAGGGTATGGGGTGGAAAGGTTGAGAAGAGATTTAAATGTGTTAAAAAGGCATTTGAGGTTAATAGCCTGAGCAGAGGTGAGTAATTAGAACAATGTTAGAACAATGTTTGTTTAGTATTGTTCAGAGCATTTCTATTGGAGTGGTAGATAGATATATATGTGAGGAAAGCAGATGAAATTTAAGATTCCTATATGTATGAGGAGGCTTGGTAGAGTTTGACAACAAAGTGATTAAAATAAGGGAGGAAAGCTTGCAGGTTATAAGGTGATGATCTGAGAGGGAGAAAGTAGTGTTGAGGAAGTCAATAACTGAGTGTAGTTTAGAGAATACAAAAACAAGACAGTGGCCATCCTGATCAATATAGTCATCAGTCCATTGGGAGAGGCTGAGGGAGGAAGTTAGAGAGTGTAGTTTAGCGGCACAAGTAGAATGTGGATTATCAATGTTGAAATTACCCATGATGTTGGTAGGTATGTCAGAAGATAAGAAATTAGGGAGCCAGGCAGAGAAATGTTCGATAAATTGTTGGTGTGATCCAGAGAGATGTTAGATCACAGCAAAAATACAATTTTCAATTGCTTTGATTGCTTTGTTTTGAAACCCAGTCTTTAGACCACACATCCAACATTGGATCATTAAGTGTTCTCTTAGAATCTTTCAGGGTTTTCAGATAAGTAGTACATGTTGGACTCAGGTAAACTGCAGTTTATAGTTAGCTCATAGCACAAATGCACAACCCCAACCCAGGGGCCACATGAGGCTCACTTAGCCATTATTTGCAGCCTGCAGCAAGCAGAATATATTCTGCTTGAAAGAAAGCCAGACAAAAATACTACAGCATACTTTTTCTATATCTATCCTTTGTACCAAGTCTCACTGTGTCTGAAGTAGTAGGGACAATAGTATTCCCTACCCACACAGCTACAGTGAGATCCATTCATCAGTAAGGTCAGACATTTAGGAAGGTGAACCATAATGAATCAGCTGCACTCTGATTTGTTGCCAGATTGCCAATGTGATGCAGAGCTTAGACTTATGTGATTGAAGTGAGGGACAAATGTGTTAAAATGTAGAAATGGAGGCAAGAAATGTGCAACAGAGTTGGAGGACAAAATTGTTAAAATTGAGGAGGGCAACTGCTGGAAAAAAAGAACGTGACAGCATTCAGTCCTCAGATTCTCGGATCCAGGCCACACAGGTTCAGCTCCAGGCTTCCTCATCAGGCACCTCCCCCAGGCCCTGACATAATTGTGGAGCCAACTCAATGTGAACTTGGCCACAAAAAGACACCAAAACTCTCAAGTGGCTGAACCAAAAGTATTACCAGAAACGTGATAAAGCCGACTCTCTCTTTGCCAAGGACAGAGCCACTATAAAAATGCCATTGGCAATATCAGGGTTTCCCAAGGCCAGCTAGTTTATGACCCCCTAAAAAAACTGAGGATTTTAATTCTTTCTATAGCAAACTATACAACTACCCACACCCATCACTGTTTCCAACCGCTTTGCATTAAAAAATTGACGACTATTTGACGACTATGTGGCCTGATGCAATCTTGCTATCTTTCCCAAAAAGCAATCAAATCCCTAAGCGCCCCAATAACTGAAGCGTAAAAATTGGACGCTCTTCAATCAATAAAAGCAGCTTCGATTCCAGGCCCCGATGACTTCCATGCTGCTTACTATAAGAAATTTAGAAACATCCTTACACCCAAACTCACAAATCTTTTAACTCCATTATTGAGGAATGTTCATTTGGTTCAGCCAATTTAATAGCAACAATCTCCGTTATCTATAAGGATGGGAAAGAACCCACACTCTGCAGCAGCTATAGACCGCTCTCCCTCCTTAACATTAATTTTAAAATATTTGTAGAAATTCTGACCAATAGCTTAATTATTTGACTGCCAAAACCTGGATCAAATTGAGGTCATTCCATGCCATCAGACACTGGTTAACACCAGATGAGTAGTTGACCTCATCCATCACATAAATTTCATAGTCCCCTTCTCTTGTCATGAAGCTAAATGCCGAAAAGGTCTTTGATCACATTGGTTGGTCCTTTGTGATGTGGGTCTCCTGGGATCCTTCAGCTTGTAGGGAGAATACCTTGCCAGTACAGCAGCCCTTTGCCTCATTGCTAGTCAGTGGCTCTCTATTGGCATCTTTTAAGATCACTAATGGCACTTGGCAAGAGTGCTCCCTCTACCCTCTCATATTTGCCCTCATCATGGAACCCCTGGCTGACAGGACAGAACTCTGACATCTTATAAAAATGGGGCATCAGGACCACAAAATTTCGATATTATCCTCTCCATTTCTAAACCCATACTTCCTCTCCCCTACATTTTCAGGGAATGCACTAAATTTTGCTAATTTTCTAATTTGAAACTTAACCTTGACAAATTGTAAACTTTATATTAAAAAACATATCCCCCAGAGGCCAGTACTGTCCGGTGGTTTGGGTGAACCTAATAATGAAAGGCACTTCTATGCCACTCACCTTGAAGGTTTGGGTTTATATAAAGTCTGCCTCTCTTCCCTCTGCTTTGACCTCTGCGATCCTCTTGTCCCCCAGGGCCACCTGCCCCCCAGACGCTCACACTTCATAGTCAGTTCCTGGAAAAGCGCTATCGCTCCTACAATGGTAAGATTTGGCATGCCTATGAGATGGAAGTAATGACAAGCATTTTAGAGAATTTGTCTATCTAACGCTATGAAACCTGAAGTCTTTGGAACCCATTCAATAATGGTCCTTCCCCATATTTCGACCCAATTTTGGAATACACCAAACACCAAGCATCATACCGCTTAATCTGTTGCTGCATACTGTTCCTTGTGTGTGTGTGTGTGTGTATATATATATATATATATATATATATATATATATATATATATATACACATATATACTGTCTCCATTCTTCTGCAAAGGATGTGAATTCCCCTTTGTTTACAACCAATTTGTTTTTGATGTTCACTTTGATGCCGTAAGTAACACAATTCGGAAAAAAGTGACAGGGTACATGTGTTACAGGGAAGGGGTGGTGTATGCTACATAGAAGAGGGGGTCAAGTTAATTTTTACTGCAACCCTTTCAAATTAGTAAAATCTCTCTATTTGGCCCATAGACCAAAAATGGTTGTGCTCCCTTGGCTTATACCTTCTTGACAATTGGAGGTCATCACAAATGGATCTTTTTCTATCCACCATAAAAGTAAGCACAATTGTTTGCATATCACCAAGGTATTTAAAGCTTTATGCACTAAATTGTGGGTTACCATTTCTTACTCTGTTATATAAATATTACTAAGAGGCAAACATGCAACAGATCTTCAATATTTTACTAATACTTTGAAAATAGAATTGGGTTACACCTCAGATATTTTTTAAATATTTTCTCTTACCCACTTGCATTTATTCAGCTGTAAAACTCAAGAGAACTATTTAAAATTATGTTCCACTAGTCTACATTACTGTGGCTGTGGTCCCGTATGACCTCCATTGGCTTCTGCTTCACAATAAGCCCTTTCATTTTTTTCCACTGTAAGAACGGGTGATACTGTATCACTGGATGTAGACTATTCTTCCATAAACAGTATAAAGACCTTTGCTTATGGATGAGGATAGGGAAATGGAAATGGAAGAAATTGGACTTTTGGAATTGTAACAATCTTAAATGACACATTCTGATTCCAAATTTTAAATGTATTCCTCAATGACATATTATAAATATAATACTTTTTTGCTGTTTTAGAACTTGTTTATAATTTTGTACGTTTTTTTTTCTCGTGTCGTATCCTTTTAATGCTATGACTGCCTACTCACCACACCTCTTATACAACTATTGCTTAAAAAGTAAAAATGTCATAAAAAATTAAATAAATAAGGCAAAGTGAATTGAAAGCTCTTGATAGCCCAGTTCAATGCATATTTCTTCTTTGTTACTCATTTTATCTATTTGTATGCAGAGATTAATATAGTCATATTTTCATCTCATATCCTGCTGTCAGCATTTGCTAGTCTCTGTTGCCATGCAGATGATGAAGTATAGTTGCACCAAGTGTATTTTACTACCACGTGTTTGAGAAATAATATTCCATTGAATAACTCAGTAAAACAATTGCAGCTTTGTCAAAAAATAGAGAAAATAAACTTCTCTCTAACACCAAAAACAAAATTCTTCCTCAATCCACATTCAAGCATAACATTAACTGTAATAACCCTGTATTTTTGTTTCACATGTAATACTACTTCTAGTGGAGCATTCTACATGCATCTTTGCTACCCTTACTGTTGAACAAACACAGTACATTGTTACAAGGAAGAAGACTTTCTTGTAGTTACAAGGTACAGTGCAGGGCAGATTCAATTCAGAGTGAAATCTCTTGTGATGTGCTCTTGTGCACATTCTAAGTGGTATTACAGCACATAAAACATCTTTTATTTCCTTGCACCTCATAAGCAATGTTTTAGTACCTTAACATCGCACGGATTCCTTGTGCTTAATTGAATCTGCCCCTATGTGTCAATGTTCTTTGCAGAGATCCTGTTGATAAAATAACCTACAGCCTTTTAGTTTGAGAAATCAAACACATTTAGAACTCCACATTTTGTTTCTCCAATTGTATCATGTCTTATATTTTTTCTAAGAAATGTGAGATCTATTTTTTTCTCTATGACCAATAAAGTGGATGCACTGTGTAACCAGTGAATGAAGAAGGATGATGTTGATTGTGTAGTATCATCCTGACTACCAGAATGCTTTTGGCTTCTGAACTAAGAACTCAACATATCTGAGACAAGCACAAAAAGAATAATATAAAAAGAACATAAGCAAAAACATCAATGAGAATGTGTTATAATAAAACTGTAAAAGTGCCACATACAGTCTAAGACCATCATTGTCTAAGAAACACATTCATTATAAATTAAATGATTCACCCTCCCATCTAAAGTCATAAGAAAACACTACCATCCGTCACTGAAAAAAATCCTCTATTCTGGGGTCTTTGCTTTTGATGCGGTTAATATGATTCATTTTTATTTGCAATCTAACTAAGACTGGACCTTTTTTATACCGTTTTTATCTTCTGTATTTTTCTGTGTCTTTATTAATTACAGTATCATACTATATTTATTTTTGTGCTTCTTAGTTGTAAAATTGGATGCTGAACTTTTCCTCCAAAGTTATACTTTTGGCTACTGTAAGTCAAACTAGTGATTAATGAGAAATAGCAATTACAAAAAGAATGCTAGCTGTGATCAGCTCTCCAACTAATCAGACTGTGGCACGCAACCTAAACATTGCAGCTGTCAATAGCTGGTCAGAGGAAGCTGAAAGGGCTAAGTATCTTTGGCTGCCTCACATTGAGTCATAGAATTCAAACAAGGCCCCAAGTCACAGTAATCTCAGCCGTTTGGTTCTGTTTTTTAGCTTGTGATAAGCTTGTCTCTTCCTAGCTCTGTGGCTCTGATACAGCTCTGCAATGAATGCTGTTGCCCACCCAACAAACAGCTTTAATAAGTACCGCTAGAAGACAAATAACTTATTCTTTTAGGTAAATGAATGAATCATGCAAGTAGCAGGCGGCACATACAGAACAGAACGGTAATGTGCAGTGGTTTAATTAGTTTTGGTGCCATGTAATTAGTGTAGGTCAACAATAATTTGATTTTTTTAAGAACTTATTCTTTTTTTGTCTAATGTGCTGGGACCACCCTGAAAGATAAGAAAGATTTTTTTAAAAGAATGCACATATTCATCAAAGTTTTATTTAAACACTTGTTACCATTTCCTTGAATTCTTTCAATCCTTGTTAAGGACACCACTGAGATCTATGAAAAGCATATCATATTTATCATGACGTTTCATGCAATATTGTTAGCAGAAGATGAATTAAGGGGATAGCTTCATAAAACCGATATATAATAACTGGTCAAGAAAATTATAAACAACATGCACCATTTTCATTGCACTATAGGGATAATTAATCCTGTACTATAGATTATACTATAGTAAGGTCTGGCCCCTTATTATGGTTATATGTCCTTATAATCTAAACAGTATACTATAGTAATACACTGAACACTATAATTAAACATTTGGGTAATTTAATGTTTATTATTTCTGGGGGGTTTTGTTATGTTTTTTGAAAGCAAAAAAATCTGTGCTAACGCCATCAATTTGGCATTTATCTTGTTTTTATTTTGAGCAGGGGAGAGGGTGTCAGGACCCCATGAAGTGATATTGCACAAAGAGGGATGGGAAAGGGAAGCTAAACAAAATTTAAATAAAAATAGAATACATCTGAATATAGCAATGTAAATGAAAGAGAACATATAAAAAGGAAGTACTATACACAGTAAACAAACACAGACAAGGATAGATAATAAGTCTGGTGATTGGTAGCCTACACTACCAATGAAAGACCCCCCTCCAGCATTGGGCGCCTACTACACTGTCTCCTGGCTCCTTAGTAAGGTCTCAATACCCCAGGTACTCCGTCCTTACAGTATTTGAGGTGCTACTGCTCAGAGTTCCAACCAGTAAACCCCATCTGCAGAGGAAGTTGTCTTGTGCGCACTGTTCTAATCTCAACCTTCTCTTGTCATCGCCATACCCAACTCATGAGTAGGCAGAGTCAAAGGAAAACAGAGCAACAGTGTTTTCTCTGTATCAACTAACATCACATGGAAATATATCATCACAACTAAAGAAAGGGTGCCTGTGGTTACACTGAAATGCCCAATTTTATTTCATACAGCATTTAAATCATTTTATATCTATTCAAAAATACATTTTAATAATAACTATTTTGCTGGATGTAATGGGACATCACCTTAGTGCTCTACCTGGGTGGGCTAGAGTACAGAGTACCTACAAAGTATTTTGCTGATAAAATGCTATAACTTTTTCTGACCATTGGTTTTGTGACTAATTTATTTATTAACGTACAAGATCATCAAATCAGTCCATAATTATGGTATGAAAGTGCCTGCTCTGCGGTTCGTTTTAAAAATTTGTCTTAGATTTATCGTATTAATGGCAATACAATTAGCACCTTGCTATTCCTACACTACCGTGGCCGAACTGAATCGGCCCCTTTATGTGATTAGTGATCAACATTCATATGTGTTTCTATACAGCAAGCACGTTTTACATTTAACTACTTTTTTGAACTACTCCAGACGGCTCTGTTAGCTTTTTTCTCTATTTTATGCAGAAAACCTTCATTCATCTCAACATGCTTAGCAATGAAAATGTGGATAAATCAATAACACAATATAAAAAGTCCCCTTCAAAAACCATCATCAATTTCTTTCTTTTTGAGCTCATTTATTGTTTTAGGACAATTTTGTTCAGTAACAACCTATTATTTTTCTGTACACATTGAGCAAAGCACCTTATGTTTTGGTTTTGATTTTGGTTTAGCTCCTACAGCCATCTCCGTATGTTGGTGCAGGTCTTCAAAAAATTGGCTGGTGTATTATTTTAGGACATAGTTTTGGTTTTCCCACAAAAATGCTAATTTGAGGAAAAAAATCGAGATATAAATAGAGTTGCTTTCGTTCCTACATTTGTGTTTATATAATTTACACTAATTTAAAGTCCTTTTTAAAAGGGCCATCTTCCAATCAGCAACATTATGAGCTGCAGTAAGCTGGTTGGCTGAAAATGTCACCTACACCCAATATTAAATGGATTTGTATAACAGGTAAGTGGACAAACAGCATGGTATATTTACCATGTGCATTGACATGTTTTTTTTTCTCTTGCATATATACCATGGGGTAAATGTATGAACATGCGGGTTCTTCAACACCCGCGAGTTCAGCGTCTTCGGCGATTAAATTTCAAGCGATGCCGCATTGTAAAGGGAAGTTTCCCTTTACAATGCAGAGCCGCTTTAAATTTAATCGCCGAAGACGCTGAACTCGCGGGTGTTGAAGAACCCGCATGATAATACATTTACCCCCATATCTTTAGCCTAAATGCAGTATTATTTCTTCTTCATACTAGTAGATAGACGCAGGAGAAACAAACTAGCAGCCC
Organism: Mixophyes fleayi; assembly: GCF_038048845.1. NCBI lineage: Eukaryota > Metazoa > Chordata > Amphibia > Anura > Limnodynastidae > Mixophyes > Mixophyes fleayi. Next base: position 83,961,103 of record NC_134402.1, read on the forward strand.
TGCCCCATATAGGTAGTCAATAGCAGATTAACAAAAGATACATTTTCTACTAGTACAAGGAGATGGCATTGAATACAAATTAAACAGAGTGGTAGAACAGCCCCAGATAGGATGGTAGTTTAATAATATATACATTTCCTACTAGTTCCTAATTAATTCTGCAATTATACTATATATGGAGCTCCTAGGTCTACTGGTAGGACTATGAACATTGTCTGAACCTTGATGTGAACTTATGGCTACTAGATTACTTAATTTACATTTTGCTCTAATTACGCAGCTCAGAAGTGACTGGGTTGGTCAATAGTTTAACATATCTTTGGCCATTTCATCTATGACAAGGATATTGTGAATCTTTTCCTAGGTTGTTCTTGTGGTACTTGGAATTTTTATGGCACTCTGAAGTTCATTATAATGTGCAGAATGTGTAACATCTTGGTGCTCTGTAAATAAAGATTACTAATAATAATATAAGTATAATTGCACTGTTTAAATCTAGGTTTCTCCTCGTAGCTTATAAACGTTGTTTATTATTATTTATTATAGCTGGAAGTAGTTAAAGTGAAATATTTCTTAGATATTTCACAAAACATTAGTGATTAATGATACTGTATCTCTTAGAAAGCTTGTGAAAACAATTTTAATAAGCTTGTCCTCGGTGTAAATGTCATTTCTTGATAGCAATCCATTTATTTAAAGAAAATTGATAATTAAATTGTTACAAAAAGGAAAAATGTAAGCGTAAGATTCTGATTAAAATGATTCATTTAGACATACTCAGTGTACTAATTCATTAAATCACATTTGTATTGATAATGTTGACATTAATGAGAATGACATTGAAATTGTGGAGACAATATTCTTCTGTTGCAAAGGAATTGTTACAAAAGGTTTCAAGGAATAAATGAACAAATATATAGGGCTTGATTCATTAAAGAACGCAAATACTGATATGTGCCATACTTTGCGTAAAATCACTATGCGAATGCCTGGACCGTACACCAGTGAACACAGCAACGTCCAATTCCTTTTGAAGCGCAAAGGACCCTTACGTCAGCCTATGATTACTTGGGAGGAATGGGGAAGAAATTAGTCAATGTATTTAGTCAATTTACATGTCAATCTCTAGTGCACGCAGCAATGTCTGATTCAAGCTTTGGGCATCTCAAAGGTACGTGTTGTTCTGTCGTATGACTTGTACCAGCTACAGGTCGGGTGTAAGTGCCAATTACTAGTGGTGACAGTCACATATGCATACTAGAACAGGGGCGGGTCTAGGAAATTGTTATACCGGGGGCAATTGGGGGGGGGGGGGGGGGGCGATTTAGGCCCCCCCCTTTCTGACTTATGAGGCTGCCGACGGCTGCACGGTATGTGCAGGTCCGTTTGACAGTGACATTGTGCTGCCCGGCTGCTCTGATTGTGTTTTAAACACAATCAGAGCGGGCGGGCAGCACACTGTCCCTGCCTGTCACTGCCGAGCGGACCTGTACATACTGTGCAGCCGCCGGCAGCAAGCCCCTGCTAGGGGGGTGATTGCCCCGATCACCCTCCCCCTTGATCCGCCACTGTATTAGAACATGTGTCTGCAATCAGGAGCAACTGTAAAAAGGCATTCTGTGTACAAAAGTCATTAATAACATCCTTATAAATGTATTTTATGGTGGAAAAATAAAACATTTTTTTTTTTCATGATTTAACAAGTGACATTGTAGTGTCTGTTAGAGCAGAGCGCACCTTGACTTGTATTCAACAACAGACTTATAATTACATCCGCTACTTAAATACGACTTTGTATGCCCGATGTACTTGCTTTTTTTAAAAAAATAAATGCTTAATACGTTAGTTTTTGATGCCTTAATGAATCCGGCCCATAATGTTTAAATTATCTTGGTTGACATAGCTCAGAGTATCTACTGACTCCAAGTGACTAATAATCCCTGCAATTCCTTCAATAAAATAACTCTGCATAAATTGAGATCCCCTCATGCCACAGCAAATGGCATCAGGGAGCCTGGGCACTCGCTGCTACTGTTACTTCTACAAAGGAGGTGACATCAATACAGGTGAGCTCAGGGTGGTTTCTTTTCAAACCTCCAACTCAGAGCACAATTAATTGACCATCACCGTTAAATGACCATGGCTATGCTGACACTTGTAGTTCTATTGGTTTAATTAAATAAAAGTTAAGAATAAATCCACCCAAAAATGATCCACAGTCATGGTTACACAAGGCTAAACAATTATAGTTAGGAAGGGAATCCCACGCCTGTTACAGATGAAACCAGCCAGAGTGTCTAGCATTGCTAAACTAAGCAATCTGAAAAGGAAAGAGTTAAAAGGTCACTCTAACGAGGGCTCTACCCGAAGGGTTTGCATTCACAATCTGCAGGATGTGTCCGAGTAAGATACAGGTAACTCTATCATTTCCAAATGGCTCAGCTTACAGGGAATAGTGATTGGGACTGGTAGTATTTCGGGAGAAAGGCAGACTGACCATTTTATAATTATTTATTTATTGATTGATTGATTTTTTTTTAATCATTGCACTGTGGATAGAGAGTACCTTCTGATCTGTACCTGCTCTGCTGGTACATATTCCCTACTGTTTATGGAGTGGGAATGGCAGTGCATTGTAAGGAACTCCTCTCTACCACTTTATCTCATTACAATAATCTTGCTCCACTAAGTGAAATCACATTTCTGTACTGCTCCACAAAAAAGGTGTACCCCTGCGCCTACTCCATACTTCATATGTGGAATGGCTTCAAATTGTTATATGGCTAGAGCTGAATTAAAGAGGCAGTATGTGGTGTGATGGCCTCTGATGATATGGTCTGATGCTGTGTGGATCCAACCCCTGACAAGCGCAGACGTCCAAGGTAAGCTCACGAACGAGAGCCCCCCCCCACCCGTCATACAATGTTTAGTTTACTGCCCTGTGTCTCTCAGGGACCTCCAACAGACTCCCCGGTCTTACATCGCTTTAGGACTTTCCCCAACACCAGCTTTTCACTTGTTACCCTAATGCTGTGCTTACTATAAAAAACAGATGTACTGTGCCGTAGCGACCCCATGTAATCTTATATCCTACAGGGAGTCAGTAGAAGGATCTCAGGAGGAAGTTTAGAGCCAGGGAATGACCAGGGCACCAGGGCTGTGGCACACAGGTCTGAACCTTTGTTTTGCACCATTATCTAGCAATCTTCACTTAACAAAATGACACTACTCCTTGGTAAGTAATACAAGTTTTTAAAGGATTTTTTACAAATAAAATATCCATTTTATAGGCTCTAATTGGGTGACTGTAATCTGATGTGAACCTGGCAGCTGCAGAAGGATTAAGGTGTACCAACCACTAGTAGGTCTAAATCTATATTTAGGAGGGTCAAACATTATCTTTATTTGTATGCATTACATTTTTGTTTAGAAATTTAGTTCTGGGGAAGATGGGGCGGGACATTAATGTAATTGAGATCAAATTTTCTTAAACATTTACTTGTACCTGTCACTTGTACTATGACTCATCCACACCTGAATAATTGTGCATATTTTAGTGGTACCACATTGAAGGTTGTGTGCTAACATTGCTCAACGGTGCACACTAGAGTACAGTAGACAAGCATACATATGCTTTTACTGTCTAACTGACACCAGGCCGATAAAAGTTGATTGCTAGTGTTAAAGAAGACTCAGAGTGGGCTATTCTAAGGGGACAGTAGTGTAACAGCTTTATGTAAACTATCCTGTACTGAACAATATTTTATTAGGCTAACTTGTTTCATCAAGTAGATTGCTGCTGTAATCATTAATGTCATAGGGGATACTGTGCGATGCCAGTGATCAGTGATGTAATAATATTTGACTCGGCCCCAAGTATGGCTGTGTACTTATTAGCTGTGCATGTCAGTCTGAGCACCTGTTATACATCTGCTTATAAGACTTAGCATATATGGGGCATATATACGGGGCAACACGGTGGCTAAGTGGTTAGCACTTTCGCCTCACAGGGCTGGGGTCATGAGTTCAATTCCCATCCATGGCCTTATCTGTGTGGAGTTTGTATGTTCTCCCCGTGTTTGCGTGGGTTTCCTCCAGGTGCTCCGGTTTCCTCCGACACTGCAAAAAACAAACTGGTAGGTTAATTGGCTGCTATCAAAATTGACCCTAGTCTCTCTCTCTGTCTGTGTGTATGTTAGGGAATTTAGACTGGAAGCTCCAATGGGGCAGGGACTAATGTGAATGAGTTCTCTGTACAGCGCTGCAGAATCAGTGGCACTATATAAATAAATGGTGATGATGATGATGATGATGATATGGTTCTCCATATAAGACTTGTCCTCAGATACAGCTCTGTACTTTAGCCTTGGTATTGTGTGTTGGATTAGTTACATCTAGTGTGCATGGCACCAAATGTGGGCCACATTTGTTTTTTGGCTTACTATATTGGTTATCTTATAGTTGGGATATAATTGAGATATAACTCGGTATATTATACCAATATCTATAGCAATAAATATTACAGCATATGGTGGGTCATAACTTTTGAAGCCAGAATATGCAGCAAGCTCTTCTATTACTTCTTATCAAGATTGTACTTGCGATATTGGGATTGAATAATGATGACAGAAAACTATAATAAATAATACTATATGTTGTCATAATTTTAAATTCAATATGTGATAAAAATTAGGTCAACTAGTCAAAACCAGCTGCACAGGGCTCATCACTGACCAGGATAATCAACCTCTTGCATGAAATAAAATATTAATTGTTAAATTCAAAAAGTTAATATTTTAGTGCAGAATTGCTTCAGTGATAGAAAACTGCTGGCTCTTAATGGATTTGTTTCAGACTAGTGGCTGGGATCTGTTGTGGAACTTCAAGTCCCAGAACTCTCCAGTTCCACAACAGTTGAGAGTCCCTGGTTATCTTTGATTTAGTGCACACATTAGTAGGGGCAAAAGGTTTTGCATCTAGCTTTGTGTTATGTCAGTATGCATGATCTAGACAATGACATAATGCATAATCCTGATATTATACAAATTCTCAACCTGTGGTACATGTACTATATCAGATGGGTGCAAGGGTTACTTCCACCAGGTAAATTACAGTCTAAAATGTACTTAAGGAAGAAAACATATTAAAAACAAAAAAAGAATGGCTATGAGATAGATATGAGGAGTTATTTAGCACACATTTTTAGTTTCTTGGAAAACTTTACACGCTTTAGGTGGTTCAATCAGATAAATGAATACACAATAGGGTTTATGACACTAAAAGGATGAGAAACCTTGATAAATAATACAAAAGTACCCAAACAATTTTGAAATCAAGACACCATTTTGGGGATATCACTGAAGACATGTGTGACATGAATGCTCAGCTCTGTTGGACAATACTGAAGAATTATTTATTTTTCATTGGAACATTTTCCAATTATATATAGTTTTATGCAAAGGAGCCAAATAATATTTCCTAAAGTATTCTGGCCACTAACTAAGCCAAAACCATTGAAAAACACAATAAATTTATCATGAGATGGACACCCATTGAAAACATCTGTTTTAAACTCTGGTGCATGTTCAATGGCTGTGAGCTATTTTATAAATTATCCTTAACCTTTCTAACAGTGATGTATCAAATCCTGTCCTAGGACATTAGATTCATTTTTTTTTTCACGCAACCGAGATGTAGTGCACTCAGTTCTTGTAGTTTTATACAGTTTGATATATATTTTTTTTTATAAAAATAGAGCTAGTATGAAACTTAGTTATAAGATTTAAAGTGTATTATTCATCTACACCGTGGAGGCTAACATTCTATGGGCTTAAACTACATCCATGAGAATAGTAATAAGTGATATCATGATGCTCCTATGTCCCTAAAATACAATAGTATGAACATGGAACCAATTATGTAGAATTCATTGTTCAGTAGGCTGTATATAAATAACTATGGGGATTCCACATGATTGACCCTCTGCCATCTCCTTATGGATCACTTGATTATTTGTCACTTCATCCTTTAAATCACCATAATACACTTTATCACACTTGATGCTACCAAAACTTTCATCTGCACTCTAATTTTGTCTTACCTCGGCCCTGTCTGTCCTCCCTCTCACCCACATCAATTTATCTCCAGCTTCACAGTGAGACTGATTTCCTTCTCCTGCAGATCCACTACAGCCTGCCCCTTCTGTCAATCCCTAAACTGGCTGCCCATTGCCTTGATATTCCACAACTACCTCCTAATCTTCATAAACAAAGATGTCAGCCACTTCTCCCCCTATATATCCAACCTTATCTTACATCACATTTTCTCCCACCCTCCCTGCTCTGATAATGACCACAGCCTTGACTCACTACTGATAACCACATCCCACTCCTATCTCCAAAACGTCACCTGTGCCCCCTCACCACCACCTATAGGATACACTTCCATACCCAATCAGACTCTCCAGCAACATGGAACATTTTAAAACACTCTTTAAAAGCCCACATCTTCAAAGCTTTCCAGTCTCACTGATGGTTCTACCTTTGTTGTCCCAGCTTAACTCTGTTCACATCCTGGGGGTAAATGTATCAAGCTGAGAGTTTTCCGGCGGGTCTGAAAAACCGATCGGATTCTAGTTATCATTTATTTAGGACATTTTACAAAATGATAGCTAGAATCTGATTGGTTGCTATAGGCAACATCTCCACTTTTCAAACTGCCGGAACACTCTCAGCTTGATACATTTACCCCCTACCATGTTACCTCCTTGTTGTCTCAGCCTTACCCTCCTCCTGTCTTCCTGTCTGCCCTCACCTCATCCACCTGCTTCTCTTGCATTTTCTGTTTGTTCTGAATTTACCTGTTGCTTCTTACATATTCTGCAAAATTCTTTGGTATTATTTCATTTATTCTCCAGACATAAATGACTTTGCTTGCTTTGTGTTTTGCTCGATGGACCTGTACATTGTATATACTGTGCTCTATTTCCCATTGTACAGCACTACAGAATTTTACTGGTGACTTGAAAACAATTGCAGTAATTCTAGTGACTTTAGCTATTCTAACTCTCATCAGAATTCCTAGGGATTTTTTTGCACACAAATTAATTAATCAACTCCAAATTGCTACAATTGACACCTAAAATGTTGAAAGATCCACATATAGCATATACAGGTAAATACCATTCTGGTGGAAAAAAAAAGTGCTTTTATACATTGTGTATACATACACTTTTATATTCTCATTTCTTATCTATTATTTATCAAACACAGCAGCATTTTAGTGATGGTTGCAGTTTTCTCATTAAGTTTATACAGACCATATTTTGCAATAGCTGTTACTGTCTTAGTTTGGTCACATGGTGTTTTATAGGTTTTTTTCTGTATGTACATGTTAATATCTTCTGCCATAACATAGTCTACAAAGCACAGTGTCCAATAAAGAGGTACTTCAATAACGACTTGTGTCTACACCATCTGTTGGTAACATATAGTACTACAGCTTCAGTGTTTGATGACAAAAAGGAAATACTGACACTTTTACTCTCATCACAGTACAATTCTATTTTCTACAACTATATTAACAGTCTAGTAAAGCAACGTATAATAATATTTACAATTATGGAAAATCTGCTTCTGCTCTTCAGTATAATTTATCTGTTTTTATCCAACATACCTGTATATGAAAATACCTGTTTATGACAATTCACATACCTGTATATGAAAATACCTGTATATGAAGATTTACTTTAATTGGACCAGAAATCATACTCTGCCCAGGGCCTAATAGAGCCTTGAGCCACCTATGGATTTAATTACTCAAAGACTTTTAGATCTATGTTGCTTCATTACATGACATTGTAACACAATTAAATAAAATAACATACAATATATTCGGTATAAATAATATAAAAGCCCAGAGCATGTGTGAATAACCACATTAAACAGGTCATAGGGGTATCTCCCCACTGAACATATATATATATATATATATATATATATATATATATATATATATATATATATATATATATATATATTTATTTATCATTTGTTGCTACTCATTGAAAATAAGATCATCTAAGCATTTGGTGTTGTCCCTTGAATAGGTTAATCTTTATTTTTCACTGACATAATCAGGACAGCCTTTTTTAAATAGAAAAGCATCTGTGAAAATGCTGGCATTGATATTAATGAATACCAGCTTTTCGGCATTTTTGGCAGCTGTACTATATAGCGATTCCAAATTATTCTTATTTTACAAATGTCCACAAAATGACTGTTTTAAAAAGAAAAGTTTTTAAAATGCTTCCATCAGAACACGCTATGCAATTTGCTGATTTGCATATCACAAGAACAAGGACCTACACTTTCTCTACATTTGGGAATTATTTGATAAGATCACTTGGGGCATCTATAAAGCTCTGTTAGGTATGAAAACCTTTGAGGAAAGACGTGAAGTGCTTAATTAATATTATCCTTTACCAAAATTGTCTTTGGAATAGCAGTAACAGTTATGCAGCAGGTTATCAGTTTTTTAGGCTTTACAGATGCTCAAAATCCTAAAACTGACAGGCGGTTTGAGATTTGACTAGTTTTCTATTGTGATCACTGGAATTTAGGGGTTTGATCATATGGTTTGTGGTTCATGTTTCTTAAAAATATTACTATAAATTATAAAATGTTGCCTATTCTAGCTTAAATGACTAAATTTATAGTATTTTAAGCAGTTTTTTATATTTAAACAGGGAACATTACTGTGTTTGAAGCTTATTGTTAAAACGGAAAACTGCTAAAAATGTTATACACTATAGCCAAAAACCTGAACCATGTTAGAAAAAGCTCAATCATGATTAAACTGGCTCATTCTTGACCGAATTTAGCCTAAACCTTTCCTTTCAAATTCTCAAACTTTAGAGCTGTTTCAAGAATTTTAAATAAGTTTGATCATCTCTATTAGGGATGTAGGAAATCCAAGAAATTCTATTTTGCCAAATTTTGGCTCACAATTTTTGGAATTCCATCTCAGATTCATTCAGCCCACATTCTCTTAATCATCTGTATTCTGCAGTACAACAACAAACACATGCTAGATTGAGTTAAAATGTATCATTTATGTTTGTGTAGGATTGGGTACAGATGGGTTTATAAAAATAATAGTGATTAGGTATAAGCCATCATTTCTGCAGATTCACAAATTTGAAAGGCACAACCCTACAGCTATCATTTTTGCATCACCCCTGATGAAATCGCCCATTGAAGGGGCATAGAAACGCACCAGAACGCGTCAGTACTAGGGATGTGCACCGGCCACTTTTGGTGTCTCGTGTTTTGTGTTTTGGATTCGGATTTCCTTGAGGTTTTGGGTTTGGATTTGTTTCGCAAAACACCTGACGAAAGGTTTTGGTTCGGATTTAAAGGTATTGGAATCGGATTTATTTTGAAAAAAACATAAAAAGTGTTAAAATCAAGTTTTTTGGTTTATTTTCACTCCTACGCTATTATTATTAACCTCAATAACATTCAATAACAATCATTTCCACTAATTCCCAGTCTATTCTGAACACCTCACACCTCACAATATTGTTTTTAGTCCAAAACAGGCTCTACTGAGGCAAGATGTCGTCCTCATTCTCAACCTCTGATTCCTCTCCCCCTACAGTGTGTACTTCCTCCTCCTCACACATTATCAATTCGTCCCCGCTGGACTCCACAACTACAGGTCCCTCTGTACTATCTGGAGGGCAGTGCTGTACTTGATTGAGGAATTGATAATTCATTTTTATGAACATCATTTTTTCAACGTTCTGAGGAAGCAACCTCCTTCGCCGCTCACTGACCAGGTTCCCCGCTGCACTAAAAACTCTTTCCGAGTACACACTGGAGGGGAGACAACTCAGGTAAAATAGAGCCAGTTTGTACAGGGGCTTCCAAACTGCCTTTTTTTCCTGCCAGTAACAATATGGACTGTCTGACATGTCTATTTGGATGATGTCAGCAAAATAATCCTCCACCATTTTTTCTATTGTGACAGCATCCAATGCAGCAACAGTAGACATGTCTGCAATGATTGGCAGGTCCTTCAGTCCGGACCAGATGTTATCAGCATCCCCGCCAGCGGGTCTTTTAGGAAAACTGAGCTTTTTCCTCGCAGCTTTATCCTCCAAATTTTTGTTTTCCATTATATGTAGCACAAGAGAGCGTACCCTAAGCCACACACACTCGGCAAAGCCTTTAAAAATTATATGCGGCACAGGAGAGTACCACTGGACTTATACTGCAGAATCAGTGAACTTTGTAATATTGCAGTACCACTGGACTTATACTGCAGAATCAGTGAACTTTGTAATATTGCAGTACCACTGGTGGACTTATACTGCAGAATCAGTGAACTTTGTAATATTGCAGTACCAATGGACTTATACTGCAGGATTGTTTTTGGATATATTTTTTTTATTTATTTTTTTTATAATTATTTTATTTTTATTTTTTTTATAACTTTTTTTAAAAAATTTTATAACTTGGGAATAATGGGGAAATAACAATGCCCTTAGAAGGACAGAGCACAGGACACAGCACCACTGAACTGAACAGGACACAGCACAAGACCCAGCAGCACCACTGAACTCAGAAGGACAGAGCACAGGACACAGCACCACTGGACTGAGCACAGCACAGCACAGCACAGGATATAGCAGGGCAGAGGACCACCTAACACAACCTCCCTCTACCCTGATCAATGCCTGAGTGAAGATGGCGGCGGCCAGCAGGGAATTTATAGAATCCGAGTATCACGAGATCCGACAACGGAATTATGACTCGGAGCCTCGCTTTCAGTTTTGCAATTGGCGGGAATACCCGGATCTGTCTCGGATCCGGCTCGGATCAGCAAGGTTCGGGTGGGCTCGGATTTCAGATATCCGAGCCCGCTCATCCCTAGTCAGTACGGACACTATAACCTGGATGTCAGCTTATAGAGCGAAAGAAGTTAATTTATTGTTGTCTGGAATCAGCCTTTCTAATACTGGATATCAGTGCTACAATTCTTAGGAGGATTTTGGGAGCTATCACTCTGACATTTACTGGGTACAACATGGATTACATTGCTGAGCTAAAAATAAGCAGCATATTCAAACTGTGTTTCTAATCTGAAATACAGCTTATTATCACTGGAACCATCTCCTATATATTAGGGATGTGCACCGGCGACTTTTGAGGTCTCGTGTTTTGTGTTTTGGATCCGGATTTTCTCGATGTTTTGGGTTTGGATTTGTTTTGCAAAACACCTGCCAAACTGTTTTGGTTCGGATTTAAGGTTTTGGATTCGGATTTTTTTTTTAAAAAAACTAAAAAGTGTAAAAATCAAGTTTTTGGGCTTATTTTCACTCCTACGCTATTATTAACCTCAATAACATTCAATAACAATAATTTCCACTAATTTAAAGGCTATTCTGAACACCTAACAATAATTTTTTTTTTTTTAGTACAAAACGTTGCAACGAGGTATCTTTCTGGACTGCGTAGAGGAGTGTTCCCCACAATACAATTAAAAACCCATCAACTGGTCTGAATTACACCCAAAAATAGTATCTGGACTGCGTAGAGGACTGGCCACTGGCCACCACAATATAATATATAGAAAACCTTCAACAGGTCTGCATTACACCCAAAAATAGTATCTGGACTGCGTAGAGGACTGGCCACTGGCCACCACAATATAATATATAGAAAACCTTCAACAGGTCTGCATTACACCCAAAAATAGTATCTGTACTGTGTAGAGGACTGGCCACTGGCCACCACAATATAATATATAGAAAACCTTCAACAGGTCTGAATTACATCCAAAAATAGTATCTGGACTGCGTAGAGTAGTGGGCACTGGGCACCACAATAAAATATATAGAAAACCTTCAACAGGTCTGAATTACACCCAAAAATAGTATCTGGACTGCGTAGAGTAGTGGGCACTGGGCACGCACCATAATAAAATATATAGAAAACCCTCAACAGGTCTGAATTACACCCAAAAGTAGTATCTGGACTGCGTAGAGTAGTGGGCACTGGGCACTGCTATAAAAAAATATATAGAAAACCTTCAACAGGTCTGAATTACACCCAAAAGTAGTATCTGGACTGCGTAGAGTAGTGGGCACTGGGCACCACAATAAAATATATAAAAAACCTTCAACAGGTCTGCATTACATTGCACATACGGCTGCTCCTCCATCCTCTCCATCATATACATGTTGGAGTTTCAGCGTGTGAAAACCTCTTGTTTTTGATAATGTCAGTGCATTTTGAATATTTTTCAATTTGCCCCACAACACTGAATGTACTTTATCTATGATACGCATCTATCTATCTTGACTGCGTAGTGTGGTGGCCCCGGTACACAATTTGGTACCGAGGCCACAATATAATTAAAAAACCCTCCACGGGTCAGAATTCCACCAAAAAAGAGTATGGACTGCATAGTGTGGTGTGCCCGGAACACAATTTTTTACAACGCCAACAATATAATTAAAAAATTGGGCATCAACTGTCACCGTTGTTTAATATCTGATACACCTAAATATGGACTGCACAGTGGAGTGGCCCCGGTAGTAAATTTGTTGCCGGGGCCACAATACCTCCTCCAACTTCCAAGTGTAGTGTTTATAAAGACAGACAGCGTCGAAGTGTTATTAGTTGACTTTCTTAACCCTAAAATTGTCCCTGTTGCAAATATTCGTGCAATGGACAGTTACTTTTTCATTGAAAGACTCAAGCTTTCAAGTGTAGTGTTTATAAAATATAAACATCAATACAGTAGTTTTAGAGCACGTCAATACCTTTTGTTTTAAATTATGACAGGGCATTTTACTTTTGGTTTAATTTCTTGAATTTGTTTAAATTTGGTTTTACTTTTTGAACATGGCAAACGACTGTTGATTGGTCATATAATGCAAAAAAAAAAGTTCCAAGATGGAATTGTCCTTGGGCCCTCACACCCACCCTTATGTTGTTGAAATAGGACATGCACACTTTAACAAACCAATCATTTCAGCGACAGGGCCTACCAAACAACTTTGGCTGAAATGATTGGTTTGTTTGGGCCCCCACACCAAAAAAGCTATTCATCTCTCCCTGTACAGACTAAACAGGCTCTACTGAGGCAAGATGTCGTCCTCATCCTCAACCTCTGATTCCTCTCCCCCTACAGTGTGTACTTCCTCCTCATCACACATTATCAATTCGTCCCCGCTGGACTCCACAACCACAGGTCCCTCTGTACTATCTGGAGGGCAGTGCTGTACTTCATTGAGGAATTGATTATTCATTTTTATAAACATCATTTTTTCAACGTTATGAGGAAGCAACCTCCTTCGCCGCTCACTGACCAGGTTCCCCGCTGCACTAAAAACTCTTTCCGAGTACACACTGGAGGGGGGACAACTCAGGTAAAATAGAGCCAGTTTGTACAGGGGCTTCCAAACTGCCTTTTTTCCTGCCAGTAACAATATGGACTGTCTGACATGTCTATTTGGATGGTGTCACCAAAATAATCCTCCACCATTTTTTCTGAATCAGTGAACTTTGTAATAGCAGTACCACTGGACTTATACTGCTGAATCAGTGAACTTTGTAATATAGCAGTACCACTGGACTTATACTGCTGGATTGGTTTTGCAAATTTGGTTATAATTACTTTTTTTTTTTAAATTTTTTATTTTAATTTTTTTTATAACTTTTTTTTTATTTTTTAAAAACCTGGGAATAATGGGGAAATAACTATGCCATTAGAAGCACAGAGCACAGGACACAGCACCACTGGACTTTTACTGCTGAATGTGTGAACTTGGTAATATTGCAGTACCAATGGGCTTTTACTGCAGGATTGGTTGTGCAAATTTTGTGGTAATTAAAAAAAAATTAAATTAGTTTTTGGTATTTTTTTAAATAACTTTTTTTTATTTTTTTAAACACAGGGGAATATTGGGGAAATAACTATGCCCTTAGAAGCACAGAGCACAGGATACAGCACCACTGGACTGAACAGGACACAGCAGAGCACAGCACAGCACAGCACTGAACTGAACAGCACGAGATATAGCAGGACAGAGGACCACCTAACACACCCTCCCTCTACCCTGATCAATGCCCGAGTGAAGATGGCGGCGACTAGCGGGGAATTTATAGGATCCGAGTATCGCGAGATCCGACAACGGGATTATGAGTCAGAGCCTCAGTTTCAGATTTGAATTTGGCGCCAATACCCGGATCTGTCTCGGATCCGACTCGGATCGGCAACGTTCGGGTGGGCTCAGATTTCATAAATCCGAGTGCGCTCATCTCTACTATATAGTGGATAAATTTGTTTGTTTCACAAACTCCTCCTAAATTCTGGCCCTAGAGCTAATGGTTTGGATATAATATTCCATTTATTAGTGAACTGTGATTCTTTGACATACATAGGCTGATCAATTGATATCAATTCAAGTTTTATTGTTAATCCAGTTGAACTCAATTAATATTATTTGTCAAGTTGTATGCATATCACGCCTGCGTGAAAAATTGGTTTTATTGAGAATGTTTAATAAAATATATTAAGGTTTTTCATAACATACCAGTGCTTTCATTAGTTTTTTCAGTCTTTTGAATCAATTAACAAAACACAGTGCTTGTTTATTGAGAGCTGCAGGCAGTGTCGGACTGGGGCATGAAGGGCTCACCGGTGAATGCAACACTAGGGGCCCACCAAAGGGGGTGTGGTCAGCCATCATAGAGGCGGGACCAGACACTAGAGGGGGAGGGGTCAGTCCACGAAGGACAGCTAGCACCTTAGTACAGTATATAAAGAATGCAGTGTGTGTATAAAGAATACACAGTCTTGACCTGCCCCTTAGATTGGGCAGAACAGTCACCAAAAATCAGGATTGTGCCACTAGACCAGGATTGGCTAACCTGTGGCACTCCAGGTGTTGTGAAACTACAAGCCCCAGCATGCTTTGCCAATATATAGGAGCTTATTGCTTTAAGTGTATGCTGGGACTTGTAGTTTCATAACACCTGGAGTACCACAGGTTAGTCAAGCCTGCACTAGACTCAGAACATTTGACAGACTGTCCTACCTGTTCTTGTCACTTTTACCACCTGTGGCTGCTGGTTTCTTTAGTTGCGGCTTGTCTAGTTCCTGGAATGTTGAGGGCCGGCCCTATTTGGAAAAAAATAATGGGTACATTTAGAAACGTCAACCATCCCTGCCATTAAATAAACAGCACCCACATTTAATAATTAGGCCTCTCTCCAGCCTCAACATTAAAGTAATAGTGCTCACATTTGATGAATAGATCTATTTCCCTCCAACCAACCCCAACATTAAATTAGTAGTAATCCCATTTAATAAATAAACCTATTACCCTCCCTCCAAACAGTCCCAGCAATAAATTATTAGCATTTACGTTTAATACATATACATATAAATATATATATATATATATATATATATATATATATATATATATAGAAAACTGATGTAATGGGAGATCCCATATAATTTTTATGATGAGCGCTACCTTAGTACTTTCTGGTAAAATAAAAAGAAGGTGAAGAGGGTGATGCTGTCACTATTCCCAGGGGGTAGAGTATCCTGACCGTACTCCAAAAAATGAAAATTTACAGGGTTTTATGGGATGGGCGCAAATCAGGGGGGAAGTGGGACACACACAAAGATACAAACATACGCACCTATTTGGACTGTAATGTGTCTCTAATACTGGGTGTGTGTAATGATCAACAAAGCTAAATTAATATCAAAACCAATACTAATAACATTGCAATCCAATGTTGTCAAGATAAAAAAACTGTAATACATAAATGATTTGCAGAAACAATATAAACAACTGGTTAAAGTATACTTACTTACCCAAAAGTTGATTGCTGCAGCCTCTCTGTTCTTCTCCCTTCAGCGGCGCAGGAACATCAGCTGACAGGGTGAGTGGGCGGGTCACATGATCGCAGCTGCGATTGCATGTGAAAGTGGACTGGCTGTCAGTGACAGCCAGTCATCTGCAGCAGCGGGGGACGTCGGAGAGGAATGCGAGCACCCTGATGTGAACAACGGGCCTCCAGGTAAGCTCCGCCCACATCTAAAAGGGGGTGTGGCCGTAAGGTAGCCGGGCCTACCGGTGATTTTACCGGTAGCCCGCTGGGCCAGTCCGACGCTGGCTGCAGGTTCTCCATAGGCACCAAGTATCTCTGTATTAGTACATTTTATGAAGCATCTATCTTTCTAGTGCCTAAACATTTAGTTTTATTTTTGCTAAGTTTTGTTTAGGGAGAGTTTTCTATGATGTGTCCTGCTGTAGTTTTCTTTATGAATGTCAAGTGCAGAAGATATCAAGTTTTGTCAAAAATACAACAATTGAGCTAGTAAGCAGTGTTTTACCTGGCTACTTGAACACCTATATGGGTAATGACAAGCGCTGAAAAAATTATGTGTGGATTATAGTACTGAATGAAATCAAAAGGGGCATGGACAATTTTTTGCAAAGGAAAAAAATCTGAATTAAAAATGATGCTATATACCAAGCATGCTCAAAACAAGACAGAGGCCAGCCATTGATAAGTCACAGCTTACATCCAAAGTCATACTCATGAACAGTAGCATTCACAGACATTTTCCCAAATACTGCTGGAAGAACAAGTGCTAGAATCACTGTAGGCTCCTTTAATAATGCTATAGACACATAACATTTGTTGATGCTTTCTGATTGGCTTCTTTACGTTCCATGCCCTGTAATTGGCCTGATTCTCCAGTGTGGCCTAAATTAATCTGCAAATGTTTTTTTATTGCATTTTCGTATGATACAACAAGGAGAAAGGAAAAGGGTATTGAAGGGAAAAGGTGGGAGCAATGGAACAACACTTAGATTGGAAATACATCAGTCTAAATTACAACATATCTGATAACACACTAATATTATAGAATATAACAGAAATAAATAAGATTCTAAATTATTAAGTATTGGAAAGATATAACGTATAGGGGAATGAAAGGGAGCAGGGAGGAAAAAGAAAGAAGAATTAGAGGTTGCGTTCCCAAGGCTGCATATGTGTTAGTATTCAGTCCAAGCAGTGCATACCAACAAGAATTGGTTTGGACAGTGAATTATGCTTGTGGTGTGTTCTAGTATATCTGCCAAACATTATTGATAAGGGCAGGAATAGTGGGAGGGTCACGTTCAAGTTCAGGGCGATCAGGAATCTAGCTGCTTTGAGTATATGCTCTTGAAGTTTCTGTAACTGTTTTTGGACTTCTAGTGCTTGTTGAGGAAGAAGATCTTGGGACAGCTGCACCATATGTGACACAGTGCCCGGGCGCCGCAGTTCCAGCAACAAATGTCTGAGGCAATCGGATATATTGCTTTTAGTCTGGTGGGGACTAAGTACTATCGAAATAAAATAAAAAATCCTTGATTCAGATTGAAGATTTGGTGACCGCCTCTCTAATGTGAGACCACTCTTCAGGTTTCAAGAGTCTCTTCCATGTCCTCTTCCCAACGTACCTCATATTGGATGATCAAGGAGTAAAATGTGGAAATGAGCCTCTGGAAAAGAATGTACGTAGGCAAAATGTCTATTCTATTAAGGGTTCTCTTGGACTTTAAACCTTGGGGGAGGATAGAGTCTGCACTTGGAGCGCCGACCTCAGACCCTTGAAGCTGTCAGCTCCTGGTCCGCAATGTCACAGACCAGCACCACATTCCCAGTCTGAGAATGTTAGAATGTCTGAAGGATGGCCACCACTTCCAAAAGGGGAAGCTTAAGGGAGTCACAGAGTGACCCAGAGAGCCCACAGAGCTTGTGCCAACCCTGAATACACTTAGCATTCTCTATAAATACAGGGTGCATTCTAGTGACCTGTATACACTACAGAGAGCATTCTAGTTATTGATATACAATACACAGAGCATTATAATAACCTCTATACACCACATAGCGCACTACAGTAATATATATACCGGTATATATATTGTACTGATATATAATACATAAAGCATAATCACCTTCATAAAATAATAGCATTCTAGACATCTCTATACAATATAGAAAGCATTCTAGTCACCAATCTACAATATAGAGAGCAATTTCTGCAAAAGATAAAAAACAGACTCCAGGGGGTAAATGTATCAATGTCCGGATTCTTCAACTCCGGCGAGATCAGCGTCTTCAGCGCTTAAATTTAAAGCGGTGCTGTCTTGTAAAGGGAAGTTTCCCTTTACAAGGCAGCACCGCTTTAAATTTAAGTGCTGAAGACGCTGATCTCGCCGGAGTTGAAGAATCCGGACAGTGATACATTTACCCCCAGATCACTTATGGCTTTATAAATATGCCCCACCCATTCCATTGTCTTCCCTCTAAGCTAAATGTGAGTTGAGAAACAATTGTTGCTCCCTTAAATGAAGATGAGCTCTTACAAAGCCAGTATAGTAGCTATTAAATTCTATACATTACATTGCTCTAAATGAACAATTATTTTTTGCAATTAAACATTGAATATTATTTATATTCAAGGGACCTTCAAAATAATATCTTGGATGTCTAGGTTGAACCTCAAAAACGAAATGTTTTTGAAAGGGAGAAGGATTGATCTATCCTGATTTTATTTGGAAAACAAAATCTATCATCTGCTAGAACTCTAATAAGCATAATGACCAGCACAATCAAGAATCTTATTTTCTTTAAATGGAAGTGATCTACTACAGCCATCATAATTCTAATGAATATATATGAAGCATTAGAAAACCTCAACATCATAATCTTTGATTGGTAAACTTTGTGATTCCAGCGGAATTGAAGAAGCCTTTGGTGAGTTGTATTATTCAGTATGAAGTGAATGGCAAGACTTTCTTAGAACTTAAATGCAAAATGGTTGTAAGTTATAATAGGCCCTGCATCCTGAACTGTTTCAGTAACGTGTTCAAGTTTTCACATTCAAAACTTTTCTTCATCCTTTTCTCCAATTGATCTGTGAGAACAACCTTTCTCTCTTAATATGCTTTCATGAGATCTGAGCAGCAAAAGGTTAGTTCTGCGTAAAATTAAAGGAAGTTTTACTAATTGAAGAGACCAATGTTATGAACTAACCATCCATGGTTATTTGGGACCATTGTAGCAATTTTTCCAGATTTTTTCTGACTTCATTAGGTTGCAAGAAACCTTATCTATCCTCCTTTTTTGGAAGCTCCATCTAAAGGAAAAGCCTGCAGAGGTCTTTCAGTTGGAGGGAGTTTATGAGCCCAGTCTTGACTGGGTCGATCTTCAAGCTCCAGGAAATAATTCTTCTCTTCAAAGGGATTATTTATGTGCTCCATTTGCAGAAGCTTAATGCCTTAATGTTCTTTATAGCAACCAATAGCATCCACCACGAGATCTGTCACAGACATGACCGGTCCTTTTTAAGGGGCTGTCATGTGTCCTGAAACGCTGCAGCCCTAGTCCAGGTATAATATAGGGTAGAAGGTTCTAAAAATATATATAAACATCATATCATTAAGTAAATTCAGTCCATCTGTACATAAAAATGTAGTTATTGACTAAAGTAAACATAATTTGACTAGATAGAGTGGACTGGGAGAACACCATTCTGCTGCTTATTCCAGATGCAGAAGCTGCATTTTGTCACGGCCCTCCCACTGCTACACTAAATTCTACAGCAGTGGCGGGGTGAGGCCATCGGCTTCATCATTTTGCAAGCACACACCAGCTGCAAGTACTTGCAGAGACCAGTTTAAGCAACAGTCAGGACTTACAAAGCATGGCATGACAGAACAACCAAACAATGAAGTGCAAGCCTAAGAGACATGTTTGTAAAAATGTATTTAAATCAGTATAAAAAAGTATAGTGTGTGTGTATATAATATATATATATATATATATATATATATATATACACACACATATTTATTTTTCATGTCTAACGGTTTTTCACATTTTATATGGCCAGCGCTGAATGCCTGCACCTAAATGTACCCACCCTGAATGTTTTGAATAGTAAGTTCTTACTATTCCTTGGACTAGTTGAGCACTTAATAGTCCTATTTTATTGTCAAATGTGTAAAATAAAGGTACTACATACTTCTTGTGGTATCATATAGATAAACTTATAGGCACATACATGACCTTAAATATCAATGGTGACTGATTATTTTACAATATATGTATATGTATTATACCATATACTGTATACAGTCATGGCCAAAAGTTTTGAGAATGACACAAATATTCTTTTTCACAAAGTCTGCTGCCTCCGTTTTTATGATGTCCCTCTTTGCCATGACAATGAACTTTATCCCAAAACCAACATTTCCACTGCATTTCAGTCCCGCTACAAAAGGACTGGCTGACATCATTTCAGTGATTCTCTCGTTAGCACAGGTGAGAGTGTTGATGAGGACAAGGCTAGGCAGCATGGTGGCCTAGTGGTTAGCACTTCTGCCTCACAGCATGGCCTTATTTGTGTGGAGTTTGTATGTTTTCCCTGTGTTTGTGTGGGTTTCTTCCGGATGCTCCGGTTTCCTCCCACACTTCAAAACTAGTAGGTTAATTGGCTGCTATCAAAATTGACCATAGTCTCTCTGTCTGTCTATGTGTGTGTATGTTAGGGAATTTAGACTGTAAGCTCCAATGGGGCAGGAACTGATGTCAATGAGTTCTCTGTACAGCGCTGCAGGATTAGTGGCGCTATATAAATAACTGATGATAATGAGATCACTCTGTCGTGCTGAATGAGTTAGAATAACAGACTGGAAGCTTTAAAAGAAGGGTGGTACTTGAAATCATTGTTCTTGCTCTGTTAACCATGGTTAAATGCAAGGAAACACTTGCAGTCATCATTGCTTTGCAAAAAAGGACTTCACAGACAAGGATATTGCTGCTAGTAAGGATGCACCTAAATAAACTATTTATCAGAACTTCAAGGAGAGCGGTTCAGCAGTTGTGCAGAAGGCTTCAGGGCACCCAAAAACATCCAGCAAGCGCCAGGACCATCTCCTAAAGTTGATTCAGCTGCAGGATCAGGGGCACCATCAGTGCAGAGCTTGCTCAGGAATGTCAGCAGGCAGGTATGAGTGTATCTGAGCGGACAGTGAGGTGAAGATTTTTGGAGGATGGCCTGGTGTCAAGAAGACCAGCAAAGAAGCCACTTCTCTCCAGGAAAAACATCAGGGACAGACTGATATTCTGCAAAAGGTACAGGGAGTGGACTGCTAAAGAGTGGGCTAAAGTAATTTTCTCTAATGAATCCCTTTCAGATTGTTTGAGGCACAGAGGAAAAGGTGACCGCTACCATCAGTCCTGTGTCATGCCAACAGTAAAGTATTCTCAGACCATTCATGTGTGGGGTTGCTTCTCAGCCAAGAGACTGGGCTCACTCACAATTTTGGCTAAGAACACAGCCATGAATAAAGAATGGTATCAAAACATCCTCCAAGAGCAACTTTTCCCAACCATCCAAGAACAGTTTGGTGACGAACAATGCTTTTATGACGGAACACCTTGCCATAAGGCAAATGTGATAACTAAGTGACTCGAGGATCAAAACATCAACATTTTGGATCCATGGCCAGGAAACTCCCCAGTTAATCCCATTGAGACCTTGTGGTCAATCCTCCAAGCATTGATTATGCAAGAATGGGCAGCCATCAGCCATTATGTGGCCCAGAAGTTGATAGACACCATGCCAGGGCGAATTGCAGAGATCTTCATTAAGAAGTAAGTATTGACTCTGCATAAATTTAATGTAATTGTCAATAAAAATAAAAGCCTTTGACACTTATGAAATACTTGTAATTTTACTTCAGTATACCATAGCAACATCTGACAACACCTGACAAAAAGGTCAAAACTTTGTGAAAACCAATACGTGTGTCATTCTCATAACTTTTGGTCATGACTGTTTATGTTTGCAGCTACTTCAAGTAATTACTGATAATGGTAAGCATATTGAAAATATTTTCATTGATTGACCTAAATATAACTGTTTATATATGCATGTGAGTATATTTAGGGGCCTGATTCATCAAGGCACTTATCTGCCAATTTTGAGCATATTGTACACAAAATCACTCTGCTCGTGCCCAGAACTTGGAAATAAGCCAGTAAAAGCAGCCCTGTCCACTCCATCTGTGAACACAAAGGAAACTTCAGGGCATGAAAGGGGCATTTTTCCGTAGGCAATGTACAGTAAGGATGTGCCGTACTCAAACACATGCAGCTACATCTGAATCAAGCTCTGGACATCGCAAAGTTACTTGTTTTACTGCTCTTGCTCCAGCTACAGAAGTTTCCACATAAGCTTTGGACAATCGTGCAAATGTAGAAGGCTTTGTAAACTACATTGTACATGGATGCATACTTACATTACCCCCTTAATAACAGCGATAATACCGTCGCCATGGTGAATGACATCATCAAGTGGAGGCAGCTTTTTACTTGATCGTGATTGGGTGAAGTTGCTTTGAAGGGGAGTCGTTATCGATGATGGCTGGGAAGGAGCCCTTCAGAGTCCTCATTTCAGGTTGTCTTGTCGGGGTACTCGGCATCCATATGTCGTACCCCATCCAGTTCCTGCATAATGGTGTATACTAATGGTGTATATTACATTTTTGACAAATATACTCATCAGAGACTGATTAACATTGTTTCTGCTAATATCATTTACATTTTCTAGTGCCATTTTGAACAAATTATTATGCTATACTTCACACTCAGTGAGGTCTTCAGTTGTCTTTGTCATTGAACTGTGCCAGCTGTCCAGAAATTTAGTGGGGTTTCCATCACATTTTGTAGTGCGTTCACTAGTTTATATGGTGTAACATGTGGACTGGCTATAGGATGCATTGCACAGACAATGATTACACTGCTATTAGGTGCACTCGTTTTACTGTAGGATTTATACTGTCACAAAAGCCGGATAATGGGAATGGTCCTGATTGCTGCTAGAGTGACAGCTTACCCCAGAGAGGTGCGGAGCCTAACTGTGGAGAGGTATTCACCATGGATTCCCGCAAGAGAATATGGTCTTGGCTGCTCTTCACCACAGGTCCTCTAGGGGGCGCAGAGCAGCAAATGCGCAAAACCACTGAGTGGTTGTTAACCAGAACAATAGTAGAGGTGAAGAGATGCACTGCAGAGCGCTGGAGCACTGAGATCCACACAGGTGTATAACTCTGGAACAGAACCGATGATGAGTGATGCTCTGCAGTGAATCTACAGGTCTTGATTGTGAGGGAAGCTGAACCAATATGGCGGTGAAGCGATGAGCTGCATTGAGCAATAGCACTTAGATCCACACATGTGTTATAATGCTGGAACAGGACCAATGATGAGCGATGCTCTGCAGTGAAGCCACAGGTCTTGACTGTAAGATAAGCTGAGCCAATATGGTGGTGAAGCGATGAGCTGCAGAGAGTAATAACACTGAGATCCACACAGGTGTTATAACGCTGGAACAGGACCAATGATGAGCGATGCTCTGCAGTGATAATGCTGGGAAGAAATGAGCTGCACAGGTAACTGCTGAGAAGCGATGAGCTGCACAGGTACTACTGGGAAGCAGTAAGCAGCAGAGGTATGGTTGAGAAGTGGTGAGCTGTACAAGTACTGCTGAGAATCAGTGAGCAGCACAGGTATTCTGAGCTGGACAGGTAATGCTGAGAAGGGGTGAGCAGCACAGGTATTGCTGAGTAGAGATGAGCTGCACAGGTAGTTGCTGAGAATCAGTGAGCAGCACAGGTATTCTGAGCTGGACAGGTAATGCTGAGTAGCAGTGAGCAGCACAGGTGTTGCTGAGTAGAGATGAGCTGCACAGGTAGTTGCTGAGAAGCAGTAAGCAGCACAGGTATTCTGAGCTGGACAGGTAATGCTGAGAAGTGGTGAGCTGTACAAGTACTGCTGAGAATCAGTGAGCAGCACAGGTATTCTGAGCTGGACAGGTAATGCTGAGAAGGGGTGAGCTGCACAGGGAGTTGCTGAGAAGCAGTAAGCAGCACAGGTATTCTGAGCTGGACAGGTAATGCTGAGAAGGGGTGAGCTGCACAGGGAGTTGCTGAGAAGCAGTAAGCAGCACAGGTATTCTGAGCTGGACAGGTAATACTGAGTAGCAGTGAGCTGCACAGGTGTTGCTGAGTAGCGATGAGCTGCACAGGTAGTTGCTGAGAAGCAGTAAGCAGCACAAGAATTCTGAGTAGCAACAAGCTGCACCATCCACGATGTCAGGAACAACAGGAGTCAGAGGAAATGCTTCCTATCAGGTAGAGAGACCTGATGATCTGACAACCATTAAAGGGAGGAGGGTCCTTATAAAGGGAACTGGCTGCAAATGATCCAATCACTGCAAAGCAGAGGATGTGAAGGTTTCCAGGGAAACGTATGCGCAGACCACTATGCAAGATGGCGTCCGATGATAGAGGAACAGCAGAAAGCGGTAACCAAGGAAAACCAAAGTACAGTGAACCACACAGGGCAAAACTGGTGAGATGCATGATATATACATAGGAGGTGATGCAACTATTGTCCACTCATTTAGAGTGCAAGAGCAGGCCAGTTTGTATACTTAGGAAAAAAGTTTACTTTAAACACTAGCATTTCATAATTTTTTAATTGCTTGTGAAAATATATTTAAAAATATCTACAGTGGAATATTTCAGTTGGAATTTAAAAACAAATGTAATTTCTCCTCCAATTGAGCTGTGCCTCTATAGATTCATTGCCTTCAAATTCCGTCATATCTCTCGAGGAAGAAGGATGAAGGAGAAGAGCAGGACAACCATTTACTGAGTGCTGACAGCTGTCTTCTCTTTCCTAGTGGGAAACCAGGAAAGGGAAGCCAGCTGAAAGAAGTGGCATTCTTGGAGTGATCGGTATGTGAAACATGCAGTTTGCAACATATCACACTCTACACACACTGCAGGTGAATGGTGAGCCACATAACCTGTCCTTTTACCTCCCCTTGTCACATATGCCCCCGACTCTCACCTGGTCACATATGCTCACCCCCCAATTCTCCCTATTTTATATATTAGGGTTATATTTCATATATACAAACCCTTTTCACATATTCCCCCAATGTGCTACCTCTTGTAGTCCATGTGGAAACCCCCCCCTTCCTTCCATCATATATCATGTAAAAATGAGAGGGAGGGCAGACAAGCAGAGAATCATTGATGAGCATATGTGCTAAGGGAAGATCCTCACCATTCCTCCTTTGTCAAGTCTACCTGAAACCCCAGCCCCCACCATCACAGTTCCATTCTGCTGTGCTGTTTGGTAGAGGAGGGTTATGGTCTTCACAGCAGCTCCCAAAGCTGTTGCTCCTTGTGGGAAGGAATGCAGTTCATAATGCCAGCTAAACCCAGTGATGGCAATACCAGCTCTCTGCATATACTGCACACATCATGGAGCAGCAGATTGAGCACCCCTGTTAGATGCATATGGCTCCACCTTTATGAACAGAGAATCTAGAAGCTGGACATAACTCTTGTATTAACTGCTCAGATCAGTTCCCCAAAACTGAATCGATAAAATTTGCAGACTTTGGGCCTGATTCATTAAGGATCTTAACTTAAGAAAATTCTTATTTAAGTCTCCTAGACAAAACCATGTTACAATGCAAGGGGTGCAAATTAGTATTCTGTTTTGCACATAAGTTAAATACTGACTGTTTTTTCATGTAGCACACAAATATCAACTTTATATTTCAGTGTACAAATAAGCTATCAAGTATTTGTGTGCTACATGAAAAAACAGTCAGTATTTAACTTATGTGCAAAACAGAATACTAATTTTCACCCTTTGCATTGTAACATGGTTTTGTCCAGGAAACTTAAATAAGAAGTTTCTCAAGTTAAGATCCTTAATGAATCAGGCCCTTTGTTATTATCGCCTACCTGTTCTTGCAGCTTTGACTAACTGCTACTGATGCTGGCGAAGAGACGTTTCAAGATGAAGATGCAGACCCAACCAATTACTCTATGATCTAATGCTCAAGGCAGGAACACATGGGAGGTGGAGTGGCAATCTGTTTTAAAAACAACACAAAACACTTAAACTTAGGGCCTGCCCAATAGAAATAACTCAATCATTTCAGTGTATTGCTACCCAGAGTACTAAAGGTTTGGGCTTCAGATTATTTCTCACCTACCTGCACCCTGCATATGGAAAGATATTTCTGCAAGAAATCATATACATTGTTGCTGGCCTTGCATTAAATATGCTTATCCTGGGTGATTTCAATGCATGTATTGATGATAAACTCTCCTTCCTTGGCCAAGACCTCCTCTGCACAATGATGAAAGCTCTGGACATCACACAATTTATTCATTCTGCTATGCATAAAGATGGTCCCACACTTGATCTTGTTTTCCAAAGTGAATTAGAAGTGTTCGGGTTAAATCTGTCTTGCATCCTGCTGGATACTCAGATCTGCTATGAACTTCAGCTGTGTCTTCCACTGTGAGTTGAATGAAAGACGACATTATTTATACCTTCACTTATCGTGCACTAATTGCCAGTTATAGCATTGGACACGCTAGCTTCCTGATTCCTGTACCTGTGTTCTATTTGTTCCTTACACCTGTTGTTCCTGGCTCTGCATTAATTTATTTCCTGATACCTAGAATTACATCAAACACGTCTTCTGGATCCTGGCTTTGCTTATATTTGTTTCCTGTTTTCAGGTCTACACGTTATTCATATATAGCTCTACTCAGAGTCCCCAGACACAGACTGAGATAACTATCTATTGCTCTCTTGTGGGGCTTCGTAGTGATTACCGGACTCTGTGTAAACCTACTCCAGCATTGCTTCAGAGACATTGGTTATTATCTTGCATTGCCTCACACTGTATAAAGCTGCACCAGCATTTCTTCAAATACATCATTCATATTTTTGCATTGCCTTGGACTTTGTAAAATACTGTTTATATCTGTGTTGCAACAAAAAACTCTTACTACAAGAAATGCATACTACCTTATAATTCCTGCATTGCATTGTGGCTACTTACTTATCTCTGCATTACCTCAGAGCTTGTGCTTTTCCTCTCTGCTCTTAATACTGCAATACTCCATAATGTTTTTTTACTACAACATAACCTCATTAGTCCTGTGAATTCCTAACAAGGAGCCTCTGACTTTATGACAAACCTAGTTACCATCACCCCATTTGGTTGTCATCTGTAATAACAAAAAATAGAATGTTGGCCATGGAGATAACCATGTATCTTTTACTGCATGGTAGAGGATAAGCTGAAACTGATCAATTTTACAGAAGAATTCCAATCCAAAATCACACAGAAGTCAGCGTTCCTGTCCAATGAGATTATGGCAACAAACAACAGCCAATCTTAGCTTTTCCATACAGTGGAGAGGCTTTGCAGTCCAGCATGTCTACAGCCTGATGCAACACACTCCCAGTGAAGGTGAAGTGCATTTGCAATCTTCTTTGCTGATCAGATATCCTCCATCTGAGCTGGAATCCCAACACT
The DNA here is from genome assembly GCF_038048845.1 of Mixophyes fleayi. Classification (NCBI taxonomy): domain Eukaryota; kingdom Metazoa; phylum Chordata; class Amphibia; order Anura; family Limnodynastidae; genus Mixophyes; species Mixophyes fleayi. The sequence goes on from NC_134402.1 coordinate 83,988,628, forward strand.
GCTGTCAAATGAGTGCCAAGGTTCAGAGTTTGTGAATGTGGGCTATCTGGCCTCTTCGACTAGCTTTGACCCGCTGGATGTAGACATTGTTGTAATTACCCTAAGGGTGTGTCTCATGTCCTTTGATCTGGACTTAGATCCAAAAAACATTCTAATAGAATGTATTGATGGTCCAGTATGTGCCATAATAGTACAACACTCTTTTTGGCTAGACATTTTTCATGAAACACTAAAGGAAGCAGTTGTCAGACCTCTTCTAAAAAAACAAACATTGTTTTGACCCTGACTACATGACTAACCCTAACCCTACAGACCAGTATCAAACCTTCAATTTCTTGGGAATGTTATTGAGAAAGTAGTTCCCACCTGAAAACCCATCTGTCAATCCACAATATTTATGATCCATTCCTGTTAAGGAGACAATATAGTACTGAAACAGCCTTGGTGAGTGTGCTTAAAAATCTTCTAATGGCAAGTACAGAGGCGATTGTTCCACCTTAATCTTCCTGGATATGAAGAAAGAAAGAATACAATATCTGTCAGGCACTTCCTTTAGTGGCGGTATCAGTTACCTAATTAATAATATAAATTCCCTTTATTAAAGGACAGTACAAGAGATTTATATATACACTCATTGTGGATGATCATCACATGATGCTGAGGTCTACAAGAAGTTGATGCCAGGATGATGCAGAGCCTAGATAGGGATATGATGGTGTAGGGATACGCATGGTGCAGGGTGTTGGAAGGTTCAGCTGGTGCAGATGTCTAGATGGGCATGTATGCAAAAAAAACTTCAGGTCTTGGTTAACAAAGCATTTTAATTAAGATGGTGTCCAGTAGATGTGATGCAGAAGGTTGGATTATATAGGGGTCTAGATGGTGCAAGGGTCCTACAAGGTGCAAGGGGCCACGATGGCTGAAGTCTGCTTGAGAGGTCATGATCAGGCCAAGCCAGACTCTCCCTGATTTCAATTTGAGGCAGTCACTGAACAGTTGACATGGCTGGTGAGGTGAGTCACATTTATGAGAGTTGGATGGAGTCCGGATGGTGCTTGGAGCTGCAAAGAACAGGCTGCAACAAAGGTCCTTGCAGAATAGTGGGATGTACAGTCTAGCTGTGCCCTAACCAATGTAGCTGGTAAGATCCCAGGGACTTCAAGATCTATAGAGGCCACATGGCTACTTGTTCCATGGATCATCATTCTTTTTGCTTACACAACACAGCTGAACATCAGGAGCAGGAGACTTCCCCTCCCAAAACTAGAGATGGGCGGGTCCGGTTCTCCGAGAACCGAACCCACCCGAACTTTGGGTATCCGAGTACCGAGCTGAGCAGCTCGGTACTCTCCCGCCAATTCCGAATCCAAATCGAGGCCGAACGTCATTGTGACGTCGTCGGATCTCGGGACTCGGTTCTCGCGATACTTCAACTTTATAAATACACGCCTCCACAGCAATCCATCGCCATTTGACAGAGGGAGAGAGCAGGGTGTAGTCATAGGCTAATTAGAGCAGGGACAGAGAAAGAATACAATATTGTTCTTGCAATTGCTCTAACCAAAATCGCTAGTGCAGAGAGGAGGATAGAGGTTTATTATTTTTTCTTCATATTTGGCACTCCCCAGCGCTTTTGGGTTGTCCCCCATAATTGTGCATTAATATTTCTGGCTGTCAAAAGTCATATCTGTCAGCAGTATCTACTCAATAAATGTTAGCACTCCTCAGTGTTTTTGGGGTGTCCTCTCTAATTGTGCATTAATATTTCTGGCTGTCAAAAGTCATATCTGTCAGCAGTATCTACTCAATAATTTTAAGCACTCCTCAGTGTTTTTGGGGTGTCCTCTCTAATTGTGCATTAATATTTCTGGCTGTCAAAAGTCATATCTGTCAGCAGTATCTACTCAATAATTTTAAGCACTCCTCAGTGTTTTTGGGGTGTCCTCTCTAATTGTGCATTAATATTTCTGGCTGTCAAAAGTCATATCTGTCAGCAGTATCTACTCAATAAATTTTAGCACTCCTCTGTGTTTTTGGGGTGTCCTCCCTAATTGTGCATTAATATTTCTGGCTGTCAAAAGTCATATCTGTCAGCAGTATCTACTCAATAATTTTAAGCACTCCTCAGTGTTTTTGGGGTGTCCTCTCTAATTGTGCATTAATATTTCTGGCTGTCAAAAGTCATATCTGTCAGCAGTATCTACTCAATAAATTTTAGCACTCCTCTGTGTTTTTGGGGTGTCCTCCCTAATTGTGCATTAATATTTCTGGCTGTCAAAAGTCATATCTGTCAGCAGTATCTACTCAATAAATGTTAGCACTCCTCAGTGTTTTTGGGGTGTCCTCTCTAATTGTGCATTAATATTTCTGGCTGTCAAAAGTCATATCTGTCAGCAGTATCTACTCAATAATTTTAAGCACTCCTCAGTGTTTTTGGGGTGTCCTCTCTAATTGTGCATTAATATTTCTGGCTGTCAAAAGTCATATCTGTCAGCAGTATCTACTCAATAAATTTTAGCACTCCTCTGTGTTTTTGGGGTGTCCTCCCTAATTGTGCATTAATATTTCTGGCTGTCAAAAGTCATATCTGTCAGCAGTATCTACTCAATAAATGTTAGCACTCCTCAGTGTTTTTGGGGTGTCCTCTCTAATTGTGCATTAATATTTCTGGCTGTCAAAAGTCATATCTGTCAGCAGTATCTACTCAATAATTTTAAGCACTCCTCAGTGTTTTTGGGGTGTCCTCTCTAATTGTGCATTAATATTTCTGGCTGTCAAAAGTCATATCTGTCAGCAGTATCTACTCAATAAATTTTAGCACTCCTCTGTGTTTTTGGGGTGTCCTCCCTAATTGTGCATTAATATTTCTGGCTGTCAAAAGTCATATCTGTCAGCAGTATCTACTCAATAAATGTTAGCACTCCTCAGTGTTTTTGGGGTGTCCTCTCTAATTGTGCATTAATATTTCTGGCTGTCAAAAGTCATATCTGTCAGCAGTATCTACTCAATAAATTTTAGCACTCCTCTGTGTTTTTGGGGTGTCCTCCCTAATTGTGCATTAATATTTCTGGCTGTCAAAAGTCATATCTGTCAGCAGTATCTACGCAATGGATTCAAAGCAGTCCACATATGATCTAAATGAGCAACCAGGTTCTGTCACCAGTCCTGATGTTAGTGTTCCCAGTACGTCATCTGGCCAAGGCGATGTCAAACAACAGAGTGTTTTCAAATTAGTGCAAAAAACAAAAACCAAAAAAAAATTTACTGTATTGAAGCGAAAACGAAGTGTAACTGAGCAAAAGTTAAGTGACGATAAAAAAAAAATTGCAAGCATGCCATTCTACACACGCAGTGGCAAAGAGAGAATGAGGCCTTCACCTTTGGCTATTAGTGGCAGATCCCAAAAAGTTACCCAGCCTACAATTGGTGCACAACTACTGTTACGCGTCAAAGCTGAGCTGCAAGATACCAGTGAGGCATTACAGGAGAATATTTGCTCTGATTCACAAATGACAACAATCCCTGTGGAGAGTCCATCCAACAGTGGGATGTCTAATCGTGAGCATTCTGCTGATGTGTGCCTTAATAGCCCGAGTGTAGCCGGTGATACCCAAATTGAGGATGCCACTTTGGAATTAGAAGAGGATGAGGGGGAGATTTGTGTAGGCGACGAGGGCGCTAATGAGGATGTTGATGAGGATGAGGTTGTTTGTGTAAGTCCTGCACCAGTGGCAGCAGTTTTGGCACGTGACAAGAAAAAGGCCATTGTCATGCCTGGGCATAAAACAAAAAAATCCACTTCTTATGTGTGGAATTATTTCTACCCAAATCCAGACAACAATTGTATAGCCATTTGTAGTGTATGTGAAGCCACAGTCAGTCGAGGGAGGGACCTTAACCATCTTGGAACCTCGTCTATGTTACGCCATTTAACGAGAGTTCATGGCAAAGTGTTGGGAAAAGCTGAAAGTTCTTCCCAAAAGAATACAAGCACTCCCTCATCAGCTAAGACCCTCCGCTCACCGACATACCGACGGCCACAAAATACACCCACCACACCATCCTCATCAATATCCTCAGTAGCGCTCGGAGTTAGCCCGGCATCCCACTTAAGGCTGGATGACTCCGGCACTATTATTGATTCCTCTGAAGAAAGCGTTAGTCCTGCTGCTGCTGTTGCTGCTGCTGGGGGTGAATCGTCATCCCAGAGGCAGGTGAATAAAATGAGCAGTCCTACATTTCAGCAATTAACTGTGAAACAATCCTTTGCGAGGGGAAGCAAATATGACAGCAGTCACCCAGTCGCCAAGCGAATCACAGACGCCATGGCTGCAATGTTAGTGTTAGATCTGCGTCCAATCTCCACCATAAACGCAGCTGGTTTTTCACAGTTAATTGAGGTTTTGTGTCCGCGTTACAGAATTCCATCGCGACACCATTTCTCCCGTAAAGCTATTCCACAACTATACCAAAAAGTGTGTAAAAATGTAGAGATTGCGCTGAAAAATGCCATTCTGCCCACTGTTCACTTAACCACAGATATGTGGACAAGTGGAAGTGGCCAAACCAAAGACTATATGACTGTGACAGCCCACTGGGTTGGTCATTCACCTTCACCAGCAGGAACAGCAGCAGCATGTACACCACTACGTAACATTTGTCACAGGCAGGCCACTCTTTGTATCACCGGCTTCACTAACAGGCATACGGCTGACAATTTGTTACGCAAACTGAGAGATGTGATTGATGCATGGCTTATACCACTCGGACTCTCCCCAGGGTATGTCATTTCAGATAACGCCAACAATATAGTGCGAGCATTACAGCTGGGTGATTTCCAACATATTCCCTGTTTTGCTCACACCATCAACTTGGTGGTGCAGAGCTTCCTACGAAACAACCGTGAGGTGCAGGAGATGCTTTCGGTGGCCCGTAAAATTTCAGGCCATTTCAGGCATTCAGCCACAGCATGTAGGAGATTACAGCAGCTCCAAGAGCAGTTTAACTTGCCCTGCCACCAACTTAAGCAAGAGGTGGTAACTCGGTGGAATTCCACCCTGTACATGCTTCAGAGGATGGAGGAACAGCGCAAAGCCATCCAAGCATATTGCACAAGTCATGACATTGGGAAAGGAGGGGGGATGTATTTCACTCTTGCACAGTGGGGAATCCTTTCAGTGCTGTGCAAGGTGCTGAAACCATTTGAAGTTGTGACATGTGAGGTCAGTGCAGACTCTGCTAGTTTGAGCCAAGTCATTCCTTTAATTAGACTATTGGAAAAGCAGCTTGAGAAAATGAAGGAGGAGCTGAAAGCAAGCAATTCAGCAAAGTATGTTGGCCTTGTCGATCAAGTACTTAATTCGCTTCACAATGATCCTCGAGTTATTAAGATCTTGAACTCGGATCAGTACGTTTTGGCCACTGTGCTTGATCCAAGGTTTAAAACCTACATTGAGTCTTTACTTGTAAATGAGCGAGATGTGAACTTTTGCAAGGAGCTATTGCTCAGCAAGTTGGCCGCTGAACTGGGCCTCGGCTTGACGACGTGTCCTCCTTCACTTTCTCAAGCTGTTGCTCGTAAAAAATTAAATTTCCAAAAAAGAAGCAGGGAAGACACAGGGGGCAGACGAGAACAATTTAACATCTGGGCTGGTTTGAAGGATTTTTCAAAAAAAAGTGTCACTTTGCCCATAAGTCCATCCAATATGAGTATAAACATGCAAAGGATGGTGGAGGATTACTTTCAAGAGGTAGTTGATATGGAAATGTCAGACAGTCCCTTTCCTTACTGGGAAGAAAAGCAAGCTATTTGGAAACCCATGTACAAACTTGCTTTGCAATACCTAAGCTGCCCACCCTCCAGTGTGTACTCTGAACGAGTGTTCAGCACAGCAGGGAACTTAGTCAGTGATCGCCGTAGAAGGTTACTTCCCAAAAATGTGGAGAAAATGATGTTTATAAAAATGAACTACATCTTCCACGAGGAAGGCCTTCACCATCCAAGACATGCAAGCACTGACTGTTCTCTAATGGCGGATTCAAGCGGCGATGAATTGATAGTCTGTGATGATGACGATAACACTGATGAGGGTGAGGATGAAGCTGAAGATGATGCCGATAACATCTTTTTAAAACTTTCTATGTAAGTGTAGGGTGCAATCTACCCCCAAAGAGGAAAGGGACTTGTGGCATTTCCATATCACATACCATCTTGAAAGGCTGCTGTTAGGGCAATTTATCCTTAAGGGTAGGGTGTCATAGACAGAGTGACCCTAAACTGGCTTTGTCCATTTTTCATAATATTGTACAGTCTATAATGGCTGAATTTTTTAGTATTTTATACAAGTGGAGGGGGGCCTAGAGAGACAGAAACCAAACTGGCTTTCTCCATGTCAATTAATATTGTACAGTCTATAATGGCTGAATTTTTTAGTATTTTATACAAGTGGAGGGGGGCCTAGAGAGACAGAAACCAAACTGGCTTTCTCCATGTCAATTAATATTGTACAGTCTATAATGGCTGAATTTTTTAGTATTTTATACAAGTGGAGGGGGGCCTAGAGAGACAGAAACCAAACTGGCTTTCTCCATGTCAATTAATATTGTACAGTCTATAATGGCTGAATTTTTTAGTATTTTATACAAGTGGAGGGGGGCCTAGAGAGACAGAAACCAAACTGGCTTTCTCCATGTCAATTAATATTGTACAGTCTATAATGGCTGAATTTTTTAGTATTTTATACAAGTGGAGGGGGGCCTAGAGAGACAGAAACCAAACTGGCTTTCTCCATGTCAATTAATATTGTACAGTCTATAATGGCTGAATTTTTTAGTATTTTATACAAGTGGAGGGGGGCCTAGAGAGACAGAAACCAAACTGGCTTTCTCCATGTCAATTAATATTGTACAGTCTATAATGGCTGAATTTTTGGGTATTTTATACAAGTGGAGGGGGGCCTTGAGAGACAGAAACCAAACTGGCTTTCTCCATGTCAATTAATATTGTACAGTCTATAATGGCTGAATTTTTTGGTATTTTATACAAGTGGAGGGGGGCCTTGAGAGACAGAAACCAAACTGGCTTTTTCCATTTCTTTACATATTTAACTATAAGTGTAGGGTGTAATATACATTCAAAGACGATGGCTGCATTGCCAATATGCATAGATGGAGAGGAAGACAATCTGTTTTGTGTGTAGAATAGGCCTACCAACGAAGAATTAAACTGTTTTTTGGGATGATTTATTACCTCAACAATTAGATTACTTGTCTCTAAAACAGTTGGAGCACTAAATTGGGTTAATTTAGGCCCAAAAACATGGATTTTCCCAAAAAATAGCAAAACAAAACCAAACAAAACCAAAACCAAAACCAAAACACGCAATGGAGGTTTTGCAAAACCAAAACCAAAACCAAAACACGACGGTAATCCAGATCCAAAACCGAATCCAAAACCAAAACACGGGGGTCAGTGACCATCTCTACCCAAAACCCATTAATCTGGTTGGATTACTCACCGTGTCAGAGGCCCAGGCCCAGACTGTCGGAGATCTGGGGTGGAACTCAGGAGTCTCAGTAAGGCAAGTGTCCATGTGATTGTGAACCACTGTGGCGGCCATGAGGTGGATTTGGACAGAGGGTGCATGCAGCTGGGGAGGAATAAGGGTCCATAAGGGGCTCTGGGACAACTCGTCATGAAGGTGTCTCAACTTGACATTCAAAACTGTACATTAATAGGGTCCTGGGTACTTAAACAGCTTCTAATTCCATTTGTAAAGCACCTTGAGTCCTATTGGGAGAAAAGCGCTATATAAATTCAATTACTAATAATATTATTATTATCGAAGGCTAATTGTGTCTAGTGACTCCATGTGTCCTTAGGAGTTCACTTTTGAATTGCCTTGACCCCTATGGGCCCTGGTCAATCAGGCATATCTGAGAGCCTCTCTGGTTTCATTTCTATGCCCTGTGCTGAAAAGATTTGTGCTAGGAAACTCACACTGGACTGGTTGAAGGAACACTTCTGCTTCTTGGCAAAAAGTCAATTATCCAGGAGCCTCTGCAACCCGTCTATCATGTGATTGCGATGTTCCACGCTTGTGCTGGAGAACATGAGGATATCATCCAGGTAGATGAGGACTGATGTCTCTAGTAGGCCCCTAAAATGAAAATAAAAATAGTTTGTGACAGCTGGGATGCATCCACTCATATGCTTGTTTGTTTTTTAAAATCTTGAGTCTTATACATTAAATCAGTTTATTAGAAGTCTCAATAGACATTCATGCATATAGGACGAGATATTAAATATTTATGAATGTCATCAGAAACTAAAGGAAACTGTCCCTTTATCAAGCACTGGTAGTCCTTGGAGTGTTCTGAAGCCCTCCTTCACTTTTTGATCAATCATATCACAAAGACACTCCTGGTGAATACAGCCTAGGGGTTATTGATTACTGAGCTGTTGTTTATGTATTGTTTACATATATAGTGATTAAATATGCAGCAATGACAAATACACAAGAACATGATGAATACTCCTTTTTCATACATCTTTGTCAGTGTTCCAATTTTTATTCCAGTCACTGTAAACAATGCAGACATATTGAAAGTCGCTCTTTGAATGTGGAGTTCATTATAGCAGCTGGAAATCGCTTTTTTAAAATTGTTATTGTTTTAGAATAATCGTTCTTTTTTGGTCGCTGTCATTTCTGTTGGCATTGTCAGTGCTGCAGATATGATAACCACCGTCTAGATGAGCCTTAAAAATGTATGGGAGCTTCTTATTATTATTATTATTATTATTATTATTATTATTATTATTATTATCTTAGACTTATAAGGCGCCACAAAGGGTCCGCAGCGCCGTACATTACATATACAGAAAACAGAACCAAGACACAACATGATACACAAATATATACAAACACAGGTGACAGGGTAAAGCAAATCAGATTATATCTGACAGATAGAGAAAGGGATGGTAGAAATCAGCAAGAAGGCCGAAGATTCATAAAACAGGGAAAACAGGGCTAGCGAAGCAGGCCAAGAGGTACAGGGGGTGATGGAATGGTAGAAGGAGCACACAAAGAAAGAGGGCCCTGCTCATGAGAGCTAACAACCTAAAGGGAGGGGGAGACACATAAAGGGTGGTACTAACTAGGGGAGAGAGCCAGGACAAGAAAGTTAGGAGGACTGATAGACTTGAATAAAGAAATGAGTCTTAAGGGCACGCTTGAAGCCTTTGAGAGTAGATGTTAACCTGATGAAACGTGGAAGATCGTTCCACAGCAGGGGAGCAGCCCGGGCAAAGTCCTAAAGAGGAGAGTGAGAGGAGGTGATCAGTGAAGTAGTGAGGCGGCGGTCAGAGGCAGAGCGGAGGGGGCGGGTAAGAGTGTAGGTAGAGATGAGATTGGAGATGAAGGGAGGGGAAGATTGACTAAGAGCTTTACAGGTGAGGGTGAGGAGTTTAAATTTAATTCTGTAGGGTATGGGTAGCCAATGTAGTGACTGTTGGAGGGAGACCGCAGAGATAGAGCGGCGGGAGAGAAAAATGAGGCGGTGTCACGGGCACTTGGAGTTCTGCCCAGGATTCACCAGTTGATAATGCTTACACAGCGGTCCTCTGGGCAGTAGGGTGAATAGTAGGAACGTATATAACAGCAGATGGAGAGAGAATGCCAATGGAATAGATGAGAGTCGGTGACTTGCAGCTATACTGGTAGGAGAGTCAGCGACTTGCAGCTGTACTGGTAGGAGAGTAGAGTGGACGTGAACAGGTGAAGGAAGGTAACAGGAGAGTAAGTGGTCTGCGGATAGCAAGTTGTACCACTGCTGTGAAGGGAAGACTTGTCCAGGTGCAGGTAGGTAGCAGGGAAGTCAGTGGTCTGCGTATAGCAAGTTGTACCACTGCTGTGAAGGGAAGACTTGTCCAGGTGCAGGTAGGTAGCGGGGAAGTCAGTGGTCTGCGTACAGCAAGTTGTACCACTGCTGTGAAGGGAAGACTTGTCCAGGTGCAGGTAGGTAGCAAGAGAGTCAGTGGTCTGCGTATAGCAAGTTGTACCACTGCTGTGAAGGGAAGACTTGTCCAGGTGTAGGTAGGTAGCGGGAGAGTCAGTGGTCTGCGTATAGCAAGTTGTACCACTGCTGTGATGAGGTGAGGACTTGTCTAGGTGCGGATAAGTGGAGGAGTGATAAGAGTCTATAACTATATAAATACAATTGGAGAGCAGAGGAGCTAGTCCCAAACAGATATGCAGCGTCACAGCTAATAGTCTATAGCGGGTATGTATACCGCTGCTGAGTAGAGAGGCTTGTCCAAAGCGGATATGCAGGATAACAACTGATAGTCAATAACAAGTATGCATATCGCTGCTGAGTAGAGAAGCTTGTTCAAACAGATATGCAGCGTAACGGCTAATAGTCTATAGCGGGTATGGATATCCCTGCTGAGTAGAGAAGCTTGTCCAGAGCGGATATTCAGGATAACAGCTGATAGTCAATAAGACGTATGCATACCGCTGCTGAGTAGAGAAGCTTGTCCAACGAGGATATGCAGGCACAGCAGGAGAGCTGAGAGACTGTAGCGGGTATGGGAACCGCAGGTGAGCAGAGCAGGTAATCCAGCAGACAGCTGAAGACACGAGCAGGACACAGGAGTCATTAGCGGGTATGGGAACCGCCGATGAGCAGAGCAGGTAATCCAGCGGACAGCTGAAGACACGAGCAGGACACAGGAGTCAGTAGCGGGTATGGGAACCGCCGATGAGCAGAGCAGATAATCCAGCAGGAAACTGAAGATACGAGCAGGACACAGGAGACCTCTTCAGAGACTCACAGGGAATGAGACTCAAGATCAGGCAACGATACAATGGCCACAGGTGCCTTAAATAGGGAGAGGTGATTGGTCCACCAATTAGGTTAAAAGCAAGGTCATAAGAGTTCATGGATGCTGCGCATGCGCAGTCCATCAAGATGGCGGACGGCCGCGGCTCAGGACAGGCACCGGCAGGAAGGATAGAGAACCACGCACCAGCGCAGAGGCACTCACGGTCCGGTGAGTGACAGGCGGGCAGCAGCACTGAGGATAGACTTAAGAGGGTCAAGGTGAGAATCAGGTAGGGCAGTGAGAAGAAAGTTACAGTAGTCAAGGCGAGAGATAATAAGCAAGTGAACAAGGGTTTTTGTGGCTTCCATGGTGAGAAAGGGACGTATCTTAGATATATTCCAAAGGTGGAAGTAACAGGATTAAGAGAGGGACAGAATGTGAGGCTTAAATCATCAGGTTTGGAATTTTATCAGAATCCCACTCATTGTTCCTTGTTGAATTCATTAAACAAACATTTAAGGATACATCAGAGAAATTACCATTACATTTAGGGTAAAATGCATTGCAGATTGGCAAATTTAATTTTAAATATATGTTTATTTGCATTTGACAAAGTCATCCAGTTAAATTACAATTTAAATACAGTTAATGAAATATAACATGAGACATTAAAATGTAACTATTTAAACATCCAACAAACTTATTTGATCTGTTGCTAGAAGTAGAGTTCTGGCACTGAATGGGTTAATTGTCATAACAAGATCCACAGCCCACAAATTTGCAAAATCACATTCCTCTAACCACAACAGAAATGCAGTGATTTAATCCAATTGGTTTCAACTGAGTTATGTTACTGACAAGGTCCAATATTAAGAAATAGCACATGTTAATTTGTAATAAAATAGCGACATCATACAGAATACTCGCGTTAGTGGAAAAAAAAAACCAAAGCTACATTAAATAGCCTTCTCACTCTGGAAATGGTTCCAAAACACTATTTGTTCTTCAGAAAACTAAATCCTGTCCTAACTGCTCATAAAATGGTCCCTATAAGTGTTTATAATAGCTAGTAAAAAGAACAGCAATGTGTTTCTATGTAAACAAATCCAAATGGTAAAAATGCACATAGTTTATCATAAAATCAAAGGTATGTATGAAAAAAAAAACTTCAGGCCTTGCTTAACAAAGCATATTAATTAAAAACCCATGATAACCACATATTGACTTTTCCTAGTAAAAACATGATTTTTATTTTATTATGGTGGAAAAATATGTACTCAGTCCAAGTAAATGTCAAACCTAGCTTTAAAATATGGATATTTAAAGAGGGCATAATACCTAAGAGTCTCAAACTATTACTACTTCTTGGTGAGAGTATACAGGACTGTTTTATGTAGCTTGGAGAGAGGATTTAAATTAGACTTGTAACATGTATGGTGTTACTACTGCCTGCTTAAGGAGACAGAAAACCACTGCAAAATTTTGACTTACAGTGATGACACTTTGTAACAGATTAATAAAATGTTTGAGGCTACGGCTGGTTCAACATTCCTGTATTTTTTTTTTTAGGGAAAACTTTGAAGTCTTTAAAGCTTTGTTCTGAGTTCTCTTTGTCAGCCTATTAAAAGGGAAATCTTATTACTACCATATTGGACTCTTTTATATTCCCTAATTCAGCAGTCTAAAACCGTACCCTGGAATACACAGGAATAAAGAACTAATGGTACATGTTGAACATTCACCTATATAAATATTGCAACAATAGAGAGAAAAAAAATATCCAAGAGCTAAAGTTGAGTTTCCAATTTACTATTTACGTTCGTAAAACAAATGATTATATTTTGTATTCAGTGTTCAGAATTCTACACTGATGTGTTTCTCTGTCACACTGTTAACCATCAAAGAAGTCCTGTCCTTCCCAACTCTCTATTTTCACAACAGGATATCTGGTTTCTTTTATGAGGATACAGCTATGTTAATTTGGTTTAGTGGTTTGTTGGAGGTAAGCAGGCTCTTCACAACACAAACACCAAAATCCGCTTAAAGCAGTTGCTTGTTAATAGCTGTGGTCTGATTGGCAGATTTGCATTGTAAAATGTGATTTTTGGTTGGATAAATATGTTTAGTCTGGTAAGCACTTTAGTGATTGAGTGTCTGTTAATGGATAAAGTTGGATTATGGTGGAACCTCTACAGGCTGTCACTGAGCACTTAGAGAACTGAGAGGTAAAAGCAAAATTAAAAACAATCTGGCACCATAGACTGAAACAGGTTTTAGATGTGCAGTGCTAATCTAAATGTGTAAATTAAAATTCCCCAATGCACTGGAGAAAATGAAAACATTGAGTACAATACATATATAGAGATACTTACACGCGCCCTATTCCGTGCATGCCCCAATAAATGTCTAAGCTCAGAAAAAGTTACAGAATCCTTTTTTTTCCAGACTAAACAAAATGATTACTCATGTTAAAAAATACACTTCATTATGTAGTCATGTGGATGTGATAAGGCTTTATATATTGTATGTAGGTACGAATATGTTACTTGAAAATAATAATTTTGTATGTTCACATATAATAATCAAGTACATATTTTAAAATAGGCTATCAAAATATACATTGTAATAGGCACACATAAATATACATACACTTCTCTCTCTCTCTCTCTCTCTCTCGGATCAAAATTTGAACTTAGAACCTCATGCTTATTGTAGAAGTTATATTATAGAGTTTGTAAACATATACCTTCTTTAATTATGTATAGATGTGTGCTTAGTTCTCAAAATATGCACCTGCATCTGCATTTTGGATTGTGTATTATAATTTTACAGCAGTAAAGCACCTGTTAATATATTTGGAAATTCTCTCCAACCCCTTGGACCAACCCCCCCCCCCCCCTCCCTTGGAAAGATATATACACACACACAATCATATATTATACACACATGCATATATACTATATGTGCTACTGTAATAAATATATATATATATATATATATATATATATATATATATATATATATTGCGGTGGGTGGGATTGGTCCATGTTCCTTAATTTCCAAATGTATATCTGCACATATACATTGGTAGTCTGTAACTGCCCTTGTACACTCAGGCAGCATAAAATGGATAAAAATGTTTGCAAAACATTATCAATTGGGGAACATGAACTAAATAAAACAAAATTGAGTCAACATCTCTTTTAAATTTGTCATTAAAAAATCGATATGGAAACTGCTGTCACCTTAATGGATATATGTTATAACCAGATTAATTTATTGCAATTCTTTAGCAAAATAGGTGTTAGGAATTATTATTAATTATTATTAAAACCTAATTGGTGTAAGCAAGTATTAATGACCAACTTCTCTTGGGTATTCACTTTGATGATCTAATGAAATAAATAGAAGAACAGGATGGAGCAGAAAGAGAGGAGGATACATAGGTAGGCAGCTGGGTAACAGTTACTAGGGGTAGCAGAGGGAGGAAGAGGCAGGCCAGTTCTGAGCTAAGCAATCCCAGCAGATTTGCCAGATTGGATGAAGATACTGTGGAAGGCAGTTCAGAATTGGTAGAGTTGGGTGAGACTGCTTTCTCTAGCAACCAACAGAATGGTCTCTCCAGCATAGAGGGGACCAAAGTTACTCAGTTACGCAGATTGTGGTGGTAGGGGATTAAATCTTTCGGAAGGTAGATAGGGCAATCTATTACCGGGACCGTGCATGCCGAACAGTGTGTTGTCTCCCGGGTGCTTGGGCTTGGCATATTGGGGATCGGGTGGACAGATTGTTGGGAGGGGCTGGGAATGACCCAGCGGTTTTGGTGCATGTTGGCACCAATGACCGAGTTAGAGGAAAAAGGGGTGTCCTAAAGAATGATTTCAGGGACATAGGTCGCAAACTTAAGGCAAGGACTACCAAGGTAGTATTTTCGGAAATACTACCTGTGCCACGCGCTAGTCCAGTGAGGCAGCGGGAGTTTAGGGAGTTTAGAAAGGAGAGTTTTGGATTCTTAGAGCACTGGGCTGATTTCTCGATCAGTTGCCATCTTTATTGTCAAGATGGATTGCACCTGAATGAGTAGGGGGCTGCAGTGCTAGGGGAGAGGATGGTTAGAAGGTTGGAGGAGATTTTAAACTAGGCTTTGGGGGGGAGGGGCAAGCAAGTATTTTTGGGATAGACATTGAGAGTAGTAAGGAGGAATTTAACAAGAGTCAAGGGGCTAGAGAGGGGGGAAAGGGAAGCATAGCCGATAAGGAGAGGCCTTTTTTAAAGCAAAAAGAAATACCTAAGAGAGGCAATAGACTTAAGCCTGACAGGTAAAATAGGGGAGTTAGAACTAGTAACAATGAATGAGCAGTATGATATTATAGGTATTACGGAGACCTGGTGGGATGATACACACTGGGCATTCAACTTGGAAGGTTTATACTCTTTTCAGGGGGGATAGGGTAAATAAAAGGGGAGGAGGAGTATGTCTTTATATTAAGGCAGAGTTAAAACCAAGTATTCAGGAAGTTATTTACGAGAATATTGGTGATAATATAGAGACATTGTGGGTGGAAACATCCAGCGGAGGAAAAAGTTCAGAGAAGTTGCTGATAGGGATATGCTATAAACCCTCAGATATTAGTGTGATTGAGGAAGCCCAACTTCTACAGCAAATTGAAAAGGCTACACAACTAGGTCAAATTTTAATTATGGGGGATTTTAATGATCTCGGCATTGATTGGAGGACTGAGACCTGCGGTACAGTTAGGGGAAATAGGTTTCTGAGCACGCTAAAATACCATCACATGTCCAAATTAGTAGAGGAACCAACTAGGAACCGGACTATAGTGGACCTAGTATTAGCAAATAATGTAGACATAATATCAAATATTCAAGTAAGGGAACACTTGGGAAACACTGATCAAAATATGGTTTCATTTGAAATGAGTTTCCAGAAGCAATGGTATAAGGGATCAACTAGGACTTTAAACTTTAGAAAGGCATATTTTAATATGCTAAGAGAGTCTATAAAGTGCATAGACTGGGACAAACTTTTTGAAGGAAAAAATATGGAAGAAAAGTGGGCTGTCTTTTAAATGTTATTGGAAACATACACGTATAAGTTCATTCTTATGGGAAATAAATGTAAAAGAATTAAGTCTAAACCACTGTGGCTAAATAAAAAGGTAAGGCAAGAAATGCAAAGGAAGAAGCGTACATTTAAGTTATTTAAGTCTGAAGGGTCTGAGGAGTCCTTCCGTAGGTACAAGGAATGTAATAAAACATGCAAAAAGGAAATTAGTTTGGCTAAATTAGAAAATGAAAAACAAGTTGCAAAATAAAGTAAGACAAACCCCAAAAAGTTTTTTAATTATATAAATGGCAAAAGGATTAAAAAAGATAATATAGGACCCCTAAGAAGTGAGATGGGTGAATTGATAAATGATACTAAGGAAAAAGCAGAGATATTAAACACTTTCTTTTCTTCAGTATTTACTAGAGAGGAACAAATAGTAGGAATAAAACATAAAAATGGAAATGAAACCATATCATTAATTAATACTTGGTTGACAGAGGAAGAAGTCCAAAGGTGACTGAAGAATATTAGGATAAATAAAGCTCCAGGTCCAGATGGCATACACTGAAGGGTTCTTATGGATGTATATTAAGGGATAGTTTTCAGTATTACTTGGTGTGCAATAAGATTATTAGTAGGAATCAGCATGGATTTGTGAGGGATAGGTCATGTCAAACTAATCTAATTAGTTTATACGAGGAAGTAAGTGGGAACTTAGACCAGGGCAGCACAGTAGATGTGGTCTACTTAGATTTTGCAAAGTCCTTTGATACAGTGCCACACAAGAGGTTGGTTTACAAAATAAGGGAACTGGGTTTAGGAAACAATATTTGTGCTTGGATCGAAAACTGGTTAGAGATTAGGGAACAGAGAGTTATGATAAATGGAACATTTTCTAATTGGTCCAAAGTTTTAAGTGGAGTACCTCAAGGTTGACACTAAACTCTGTAAGGTAATAAAATCAGAGCAAGATGTAGCTTCTCTACAGAGGGACTTAAATAAACTGGAGAATTGGGCGGCCAAATGGAATATAAGGTTTAACATAGATTAATGTAAGGTTATGCATTTAGGGATCAAAAACAAGAACGCAATCTATATATTAAATGGAATTAATTTAGGAGAATCTATAATGGAAAAGGATTTGGGAGTGCTCGTAGACAGTAGACTTAGCAATAGTGCTCAATGTCAAGCAGCAGCTGCAAGGGCAAACAAAGTATTGGCATGCATAAAAAGGGGCATAGATGCAAGAGAAGACAGTGTAATTTTGCCACTGTATAAATCGTTGGTAAGACCTCATCTTGAATATGCAGTACAGTTTTGGGCACCACTCTATAAAAAAGATAATTTGGAACTAAAAAGGGTTCAGAGAAGGGCGACAAAATTGATAAAGGGTATGGAGTCATTAAGCTATGAGGAAAGGTTAGCCAGTTTAGGCATGTTTACTTTAGAAAAGAGGTGTCTAAGAGAAGATATGTTTACTATTTACAAATACATTAAGGGTCAATACTGAGAACTTTCATGGGAACTTTTTGCCCCAAGGACTATACACAGGACAAGCAGTCACCCCCTAAGGTTAGAGGAGAGGAAATTTCACAACCAGCAAAGGAAGGGGTTCTTTACAGTAAGGGCAGTCAAGTTATGGAATTCACTGCCAGTGAAGGTTGTGATGCAGATTCAATAGATATGTTTAAGAAAGAGTTAGACAAATTTTTAGCAAAAAAGTGTATCCAGGGACACGACATTTAATTAAAATGAAGGATAGTAGTGGATATAGGGTAAAAATATGACTGCAATATTGGGTCTGGGGGATTTTCACAATTGAAACAGATTGGCGGTTGCAGGAGATCCAAAATAGGTTGAACTGGTGTCTTTTTTTCAACCTCATCAACTATGTTACATATTGGGTCTGATTGACTAAGCAAATCTGAAGATACGTCTCTTGTTGAATATGGGACTAGGTACGCTCTGGTCTAACAGACAATACACTGCAGGATATGTCCAAAACATACGTAGAATATAAATTCTCAAAAGAACGCACAGAAAAAAAAAAATATTCAATTAATATCACCTGTTAATAATATAGTCATTAATGACAAAACATTTACAAAACTGTTATTGTTTAATATTTTTTCTACATAAAATAAATTGGGATGTTATGAATGATTACTGTACAAAAAATGCAGTATACACATTTGCTCTTGATTGCAAACACATATCTATTCATGCATACTTGACTGTCATCACTAGTAATCAGCACTTTATTCCAACCTGTAGCTGGTGTAATTGATACGACAAATAAAACCTTTGAGATGCCCAAAGCTTGAATCGGATGTTGCTGCGTGCCATAGAGCTTGCCACGCCCTTACTGTATATTGAGTATGTGTATACTCCCAATCCCCTCCCTGTTCCGCCCATGGGCTGTAGTAAGTGTCCTTTGTAGTTGAAGATGAATTGGATGTTGCTGCATTTACTGGTGTATAGTCTGGTTCAGAGCGATTGTATGGAAAATACAGCACGCTTCAGCATTTACGCTTCTTAATGAATTAGGCCCATTATGATAATACACTAATTAAGAAGTTTGACCACAACAAACTGAATATTTCTATATAAACCAATTCAAAACACTTTACACTATTACTGTATTGATTATTAGACTAATTTATATTATTGAAGCACAAAGAATTAGCAGTATGTATTGATGGGCAGCATGGTGGATTAGTGGTTAGCACCTCTGCCTCACAGCACTGGGGTCATGAGTTTCATTCCTGACCATGGCCTTATCTGTGTGAAGTTTGTATGTACTCCACGTGTCTGCGTGGGTTTTCTCCAGGCGCTCCCACATTCCAAAAACAAACTAGTAGGTCAACTGCTATTAAATTGAACCTAGTCTGTCTTTGTGTGTGTGTTAGGGAATTTAGACTGAAAGCTCTATTGGGGCAGGAACTGATGTGAGTGCGTTTTCTGTAGAACGCTGCAGAATAGCGCTATATAAATAAGTTATGATAATATATTAAAGTAGCTAGGACTGATTTTGCATAGTATATATTATTATGCAGTATATAGCCCACTAGCGTAGTGGCTTCAAGTCCTAATTATACATGTTTTATGTAGCGACCCATTACGGCATCCTTGTATTAATATGGTACAGTATGCCAATAATTATGATATATAACTTATTTTGATTTACATTTGTAAAGGTTAGGATTGACCATCTGGCAGCCCTGTATCTTCTGAAAGAAAACAGAAAAAATCAAATGTTTCTAAGCTCCTCTGAAGGGTTCCTTTTAAGGGAACTAAACAAATGTGATATGTTGGTTATGATCATCATGCGTAAGCACTGAACTTGTCATTGTGAACTTCACATATTTGTAGACAGAGACTCAATAGATGCTGGCGCCTTTTTTAGTAGCCAAAAACATGTCCACAATGTCTGGGACAAATTAACAATTTTCTGTTAATTTCAGTGCATTAGTCTGAATTCATGTCAGTACATTGGAACAATTAATGTATTTTGGGATTTTAAGTTGCTTACATATGGGAAGCCCAGTTTCACTGCAGGGAGGCTCATTGAACTCAAAAGGTCCAGATAGAGATTTCATCACCCAGTGAAAGATCCCCAGCAGTCCCAGACCTTGCTAAGCAGGAGTGGTATACAGTCCATCATACCACAACCATTGCATTACTGTAAACCCATTGTTATGAATCCATTGATTTGAACTACATTACCTTGCCTATACCAAGCCCAATTCCAGAGGTTACTGTACATTATGCCCAATGTACTCATCCAGCTTCTGCATTTAGTAGGATCCCAGCTAAGTGGCTACTGTTTGTCTACAGCATCTGCTTCTGCTTTCTGAGTTCCATTTCACATGTTGAGCATTATTTAAGTGCTACTTACCAAATTGAGGAAACCCAAGGGAATAAAGAAAAGAGAGCACTGCCAATTGGCAGGAACAAGGGGTAAACTTGCTGTGAAGCTGAAGGATATCCATTACCATGTACCTTTATTTTTTTATATGAGACAGGAAAGTAGTGGCATCTGTAGCTCAAGACGAAGAGCAGAATGACCATGGACATTCACTAAAGATTCCTGGGGTTAAGCGTAGGGAGAAGTTGTGAGGAATTCATATGAAAATCTGTGTAGCTTCCAGGGTACCCTTAAAAAAACGTTTCCAAAGGAAGTAACCCGCTGTTATGACTAGCAATTCTATCTCATCCATGTTTATCTTGTGCAGAGAGAGAGAGAGAGAGAGAGAGAAACATCCTGAACTGGGTGATTCCATTGACAAATGAACTACAGAAAGTCATTTTGAACGATGGCTTCCAGCC
Organism: Mixophyes fleayi; assembly: GCF_038048845.1. Taxonomy (NCBI): domain Eukaryota; kingdom Metazoa; phylum Chordata; class Amphibia; order Anura; family Limnodynastidae; genus Mixophyes; species Mixophyes fleayi. The sequence goes on from NC_134402.1 coordinate 84,008,850, forward strand.
CTAGTCATCCACATGAAATGGACCATTGGTGCTCAGATCGGTGAGGACTACAGGTCCCAGAAAGTGTCATTGCTGCACCATTATAGTACTTCTAATAACAATAATAAGCTTAAAATATGTATGCAACACTAAATTAAATATTGTGTATACTGCTGGATTGCTTTCTCTTTCATTTCTTTAATACTATGCAAGCATTTATGTGTGTGCTGCATATAACTAATGCTACACAAAACAATAACAGTTACATATACATAAAACATACACATGTACATATACATATACATGAACAAAGATTTTAGGGTTTAAAAAACAAACAAATAATATATTTTCAAAACTTGTGTTTAGTTCTCAGAAATATGTTACTAAATAATTTTCTTTCAACTGCACAAGCAAAAAATAATCTGTGCTGCAATTATTTTGTAGACACAAGAAAAATAAAATACAAATACATTATTTTTATATGGTAGACATAAACAAATGCAGACATATTTCATATAGACTGATTTTGTTTTTACATATTGTTATCTGCACTAAAATCTAAAAAAGTAACCTAATAGTTAATTTCCAAAAAAGAGTTTCTAAAAATAATATAAAAATAACTTGAAAGAACATAAAAGATATCTGAAACAGTGTAATAACAAAGAGAAAAAAACAGTCAATGTAGCCTGATTCTAGTATCAGGAGGAAGCAGCTGCAGTGGCGATATTGAATTCAGCCTTACAATCAAAGAGTACCAACCAACCTTAGCAAGCACGAATATTAGATTTGCTGAGGTCTGCTGACATCATTGAAGAAGATAAACATATTAGAAGGAGTGGAACAGCTTGTTGTTTGAGAGGTTGCCAAATAAGATAAGTGAGTGTCAAAGTGGAAAAAGTACATTGGTCAACCAGCCTGATGAGCCCTGACGTGGTTGAGGGTTGTGACTCAGTGAAGAGTCATTCCAAACATAACTTGTCTGCAGCAAGTGGATTTAAACTCTACATCAACACAACACTTTCTACTTACAAATGGCTGAGCCTAACAGCTGCTTACATCTGGGAATCGTGTGAAAGTTTTTGGAGTTTAAAACTATAAATAGCTAAGATCCGCATAAGTCATAGCTTGATTTACATTCTTTTTTTACTCTCTTTACACTGAAGTCCAACTTTTAATTCTGTTTTATCATGCAGTTGTTTATGAAGTTTACATGAACTGTAGCTCCGACACCTAAAACAAGGGCATCACTATTTGACCTCTGGGGCTAAGAAAGGCATTTATTATGTGGCACATATTTGGCAGCAAAAACATTTTTGACTGCGTGGTATAAGTTCCCAGCTTAAGGGCTCCGGCGGCTGCAATTCCATAAACAAATGAAGTGACACAACATCAATGAATCAAACACGACTGTGTACACAGGATTGCATATTGTTTATTAAAACCTACTTCCAATAAATAGAGGAACCACCTTTCTGTTCAAAATATATGAAACGCGAATGACAGAGATTGCAAACAAAAATGACAAATTTCCAAAGAACTTAAAGAAAGAAGACTTTTGTTAAAAATTAGATACTATGAATAATGTTGTTTAGGAAAAACATTTTTGTTGATAAAACTATAGCACAACCATGTATAAATAATGGGAAGAAAGACAGTGTGCTACAAAGACGTTTATATTAGGATGAAGTTCAATAATGATTGGATTGGATTGGATAGAGTAACAGTCCCAGTCTGTGGGGTTGATGAAATCCACTTTCACAATGAAAAACAAAATGAAACAAACAAAAATGAAAAATAAGATGCTGGAGAACTCTGATAGCTGCAAGCCACGGAGTCAAGAATCCAAAGTGCCTACTGGCGCATCTTATTTTTGTTTTTATATATCTCCCCAATTAAAGTTAGAGTTGCTCCAAAGTGTTTCAAAGTGATTCTAGAACCATCAAACAGGTTCTAAAGTTGGAAATATGAAATAAATTCACAGAAATTAGATTATTAAAGTAAATATTAGAGCCAAGTTTGAGCAAGGCAAACAGATTGGAACATGATCAAGCTGATTTGAACATTTTTAACATGTTCAAGCTTAATGGCTAAATTGTATTATATTTTAAAGGTTTGCCATGCGAATGGGCATCTTCAAATCTCAACATAGTAATGTTCATTGATCAGATTAAAGAATCATTGAAATCGATCTAATATGTAACCATTATGTTCAAACAGGCAACATTTTATAGTTTATTTTATCATCTTTGTAAATCGCAACCGCAAACTTCGAACCATGAACCATGAAGTTCAAGGTTTGCAGCTCAATGGCATAGTGGCCATGACAGTTAAAGCAGACCCAACTGGAATATTGTACTGTAAACAAGATTGAGGCTCTTGTATTAGCCAAATTGAACCAGTTAAAATTATTCAACCATCACCACTTCTCCTCATGAAATCATCATCATTTATTTATATAGCGCCACTAATTCTGCAGCGCTGTACAGAGAACTCACTCACATCAGTCCCAACCCCATTGGAGCTTACAGTCTAAATTCCCTAAGACACACACAGACAGAGAGGGAGAAAGACAGACAGACACAGACTAGGGTCAATTTTTATAGCAGCCAATTAACCTACCAGTATATTTTTGGAGTGTGGGAGGAAACCGGAGCAAACCCACACAAACACAGGGAGAACATACACACTCCACACAGATAAGGCCATGGTCGGGAATCAAACTCATAACCCCAATGCTGGGAGGCAGAAGTGCTAACCACTAGGCCACTATTCTGCCCAATCTTTACCATTTGTCTACAACATTTAACCTTATTCCTCCACCCATCTTGTTATGTCTGAATCTATCTAGAATATTTGCTTTCCAACACTTTACATTACTGTTTTTGTTTAGAAAATAGCTATCTACCTTATCTATAAGGACAGCAGAGCACTATCTAACCTTCATTCTTGTGGTCAGCGGCACAGAGGGGAACAAAGTGCCAGGGCCCTGGGCCTACCTGGGGACCCTGGACTGTGTGTTGGGAGGAGCCATCAGCCTGGTGTGGTCAAGCCCCTTTCCCATTTATGCAGCTTTGGAAGGGGCCCCAAGAAGTTGCTGTATCCAGGGGCCCAAAATTCCTTTTGGTGGTGTGGTTAGGTGTAGCAAGTAGTTGTACTTTCTATCTCATTTCCCACATCTCATCTCATATAGATTATAAATTATATCAAGTGAAAAGATGGTTATGAGTGTATTTATTGGACAAGATGTGTGCTCATCACTAATACACGAAAACAGTAGTAGACTGCAAGTTAGTTTCTCATTACACTAAAAATATTCTCAGTCTGCTGAATTTCATTAAATTTTTAATAATTGTTGATATCATCAGAAATCTATTGACCTGCATGTGGCTAAAGACACAAACCTGACTAATACAACTTATTTTATGACAATACTAATAAAGCTGTCAGTGGGTTTTTAAAAATGTGTTTGCAAGATTTATTTAAATAAAACTATTCTTTGAACGTACTTTCATGACAGCAATATTTTTTTTTACCACCAGAAAGATATTTCCTGCCACATTCTCTATAATATTGACTGAGAATACAAGGGTTGATGCTGTTTAATCATGCTTCAGTCATGCAAACACAATGTAAAATGTCATATAACATCTGAAACCGATCTAAAACTTCTTCCCATCCCAGTAAAAATGGAAAGACATGTTTGCAACATTTCCATTCCATTTTCAGTTGGGTTATATGCGCTTTTCATTTCTGCTATTGAGGTTGACCACCCTGTGACATGACCACTGTCTAATTTGACCACACACAGATCATGTTCAGACTTTTTACACACTGGTGGAAATGAAAGATGACAACACAATAGCGGCTACCTTTCAACTGGATGGTCATTACACCGGATAATAATCCTATTGGGTACAATTAGATTATTACTGGGCACACCCATTGCAATGTCTGGCCAATAATGATACAGATATGGGAGCTGATAAGATTACATTCTACTTGTCCACCAACAGTAGCAGTAACCAAACAGATAATTCTCTTCTCCAATCTAAAGCTAGGCACACACATTATAATCCTATCAATCTATCCAATTTCTTCTTGAAATTGTTTAAGAATCAGCATGTGTGTGGATGAAACTCTGCCCCACACAAACCTATGTAGATGGCCAAACTGATTAATAACATTTCTTTGGTGGAACATTTTCATCTAAAAGTGATTAAATGCAAGCTGGTTGAAGAGCATTTATTCTAAGTGGGCAAGGTCTAATGATCCTACAACTCTTTTGCATTGCTCATGGATTGCAAATGTGTTTATGGCCTGTCACATCAAAACTGTTAAGTGTGAAGCAACAGTCTTATTAAAAATAAAAATGAAAAAAAAAAATGAATGTCTGTAACATAATTGTATATTGATGTGTAAAGAAATGTAATCATGCATTTTGAAAACATTTTTATACTTGCAGTAAACAAATCAAAGCTACCAGCTGATTTGCAGTATGTGTATGTATATTCCAAACCTTAATTGATATTTTACAATTTTCCATGAAGCGTGAATTATTAGAATGCTTACTATGGTGAAAATGATTTACAAGAAATATGTAAATATGTAATGCTCTCAGTATGGCAAAAGAAATATCATATTCTTTGGATGTCAAATATCATATCCCCACCTACAAGACTTCTCCCGTGCTGCTCCCCACTTATGGAATTCCCTACCACGCTCAATCAGACTTTCCCACAGCCTTCAAATGTTTAGACACTCTTTGTACACCCTTCTCTTTTTTAGAGGTGACCTTATCCAGATAACACTATTCACACTGTCCCAATCTCTACTCTGAACCACATTTGCTTCTCTTGTTTCAGCTGTGCCCACTTCCACTTAGAATGTAAGCGTTCTAATGAGCAGGGTCCTACATACCCTTTGTTTTCATGTTTGCATTTATTTTGTCTGCCTTGTATGTTCCTGTTTTATGTATGCGCTGTTTTACCTACTGTATGGTGCTGCAGAGCACTGTGGCACCTTACAAATCTATGATAATAATAATAATAATAATAATAATAATAATGATTGGATGCATTTGTCCTTTCTAATGCCTCCATACAGCCTCAAATAATCTAATTTTGTCAATAAGCCAACACATAACCAACCATGCCACCATACAGCTTCATATACCATTACAAAGCTAACATGCCTCATAAAGCTGAAATACATCCGTAGAATTTCACATGTCAACACATAGCAATATGTCCACATAGCCTCACATGCCTCTAAAAGGCCAATATGCTTTCATATAGCCAAAATGTTCATATAGTTTCCTATGTCCTTACTTGACCAAGCGTGTTCACCACCAGAGTTGTGTAGCAGTAGTAGTATAGACCATTCTTTACCTCTATCTTTCACCCTACTACCACGTCCTACTCCCACACCTCCACCCCCAAACCCTATCTCCCATGTCAGGACAACATCACAGAAGACTAGGCTCAGCCAATAGGCCAACTATTTTACAAAGGAAAGAAAAAAAAGATGACCAGTGGATTTCACTGCCTGAAGTTCCCCGGTCACCCTGAGACTTGACATGCCTGGTAAAAGGAAAATTCACAACATAGATGTAGGTTTCAATGGCATATACACATGTTGGTAAAAGTGAACATTCAGAGAGATATCGGCAAGCCATTGATGAAAGAAAAGCAGCAAGATTAATCAAGAACTGTACTGAAAGAAATGCTCTTTCCATTTCCTGCACAGCCTTGCATTGCCCTCACAAAAGGCTAATTCTGATTTGTTTGATATAAAAAAAAAGTAGTTGACTACACTTGGCAAGAAATGTCTGGTTTTGCTTTTGAAGTCTATCCAGCTTTTGAACCACAGTAGCGATAGCATAGTACCGGCCAGATGTTTTTATAAGCTTATCATTTCCATTGTGTGGAACACAGGTGAACAATATAGTTAAATTCTATAGTGGCAAAAACATTATTTATTTGCCAGCACAGTGGCCTAGTGGTTAGCACTTCTGCCTCACAGCACTGGGGTCATGAGTTCGATTCCCAACCATGGCCTTATCTGTGTGGAGTTTGTATGTTCTCCCTGTGTTTGCGTGGGTTTCCTCCGGGTGCTCCGGTTTCCTCCCACACTCCAAAAACATACTTGTAGGTTAATTGGCTGCTCTCCCTCTCTGTCTGTCTGTGTGTGTGAATGTGTGTCTATATTAGGGAATTTAGACTGTAAGCTCCAATTGGGGCAGGGACTGATGTGAATGAGTTCTCTGTACAGCGCTGCGGAATTAGTGGCGCTATATAAATAAATGATGATGATGATTCGTATATTATTAGTTTTCATAATTTTGGGGGGGAGCAATTTTGTTTGCTATACTTTATGGAGATGTTGATTAACTTTTTCAGGCATTGTTTTTTTTCTGATGGTGGTTTATATGTTTCAAAAAATGTGTGCTGTGCTTCATGTAAATTTAAAGAGTCTGCAAATTTCAGCGGGTGCAGTTGGAGAATCGGTTTGCAAAGGTGGAACTGAAAAAGGTTTGTAAATGTTTTACAAGGTATAGAGCAAAACAATTATCACATTTTACCTGTGGATCAGTTATATTTTTAAGTTATTTTTAGTATATGCCCAAAATATAAGCCATTTTTTTTAGATATAAAGGGCCAAATTTACAAAAATGTTCACTTTGTATGTTCAGAAATAGAGACACGTATATGCACAATTCAGCCCTCTTATGACTGGAGAGGTGGAATGAGCGTGGGAAAGGACAACCTAACGTAGACCATTGTTCATGCAAATGAGGCTGAGAAAGACCAGCATGGGGACACATATATGGTAGAGGGCAGGAGCAAATACACACTGATGATGATGACAGTCACCAGCACTAGATAGCCACTTCTGATTGACCATTTGTGAATTCACCTCTGAAGACGATAAGTGCTTTCTGCATTGATCGTGCATATGTTATGTGATTTGATGACAAAAAAAATGTTTGCTACTTTTATTCGTACACGAGAAGGAAGATTATATCTGTTGTATTATATGAAGTCTAATATGCATCTTTACTATAAAAACAAATGTTAACAAACATTTCTTGTGCTTATGATCCTGATGTGGGTATGCGGGTGTATGTATGCCTGGCACAAGCCTGGCACATATGTTACAGGTGCTATTCTTATGGGTGGCTTTATTTTATCATTAATAACACCCAAATTGCGTCAGCATCAGGCCCATAGTATTTAACCTGCTATCAGATATTTGTGTAACATTAAGGGAAAGTTATAGCAGGCATAGGTGTGTGTTTTAATCTTTGATTATATTTAATTCTATGTTTATATTTATTTTGTTTAGCAGTGATGAAGCTCATGTGACGGATGTGTAATCTCAGCCGCACTTAGGTGAATTTAATACTTGAACCACCTTTTTCCCTGTGACAGACGGTAACACATTACTATTTTATACACATGTGCTCTCTTTCCTGTTTGGGAGAAATAGGTGAAGGTTGACAATTTTTTGCTCTAGGGGACAAGCACAAGTAAGTGGCTCATTATGCAGAAGCATCATACATGCTGACTGTAACATACATTCATGGGGATAATACTTAGGTGGCAGCCAAATAGGTGCTATAAATACAGTGATTATGTCGTTGACTAAAATCATTGCAGCACAGAAGAAAGTCCCACCCTCAGCCCAAACCAATCATAAAAGTAGTCAAGGAGAGAGCTACTGTCCTGTCCCCTTTGCTAGTCTCAAAATGCATAAGCAGGTTTCACTGCATATTTCACATGAGAATTAAACATGCAGCCTTGTTTTACATAGCACATTCCAAAATTACATCATTTGAACACTATTCTGTAGAGCCCAGTACCAGAAATGCCTCAGCCTGCACTAACATGGGCCACTCAATTTTTACAATATCATTATTGCTTCACTCAAACTAAGGGCCCTTTCTCAAATTTGGTTTTGAAGGCATTTTGAAGCTAAATAGCATTTCATGGTCTTTTCTCCCTCAAATTCCTTATGAAATGTAATTTATTCACACATTTTGAGGCTCATTTAGAGTAGGCCACAATTTTGCATCCCTAATGTAAGCGTAAACTTATGGGCGCAAAATTTCAGCTTAACATATGTGTTTTCAGTTGAACATATCTGAATTTAAGATACACTGTAAATATGAGGCCAGGGCCAGTGGAACCAGGAGGATGCCGCGCTTACCGGGGTACCCCATCAGCAAAATGTTCTTTTTTTGGCACAGACGCCTTCCTTCTTAGCCCCTGAGTTCTCACTCAGAACATAGCAGATATCAGAATAGGCACCTGGGTATGGCCTTCACTGCATATGTGCAAACTCCGGCAGGGCAGGTGGGCACTGGCAATGCCAGTGCTGGTCCTGTATGAGGCCACATCATCATTACCTTTAAGCGTATCTTGGTGCATTGTAGTAAAGATACGGCAGTCATCATGATCAACTTGATGATGAAACTGCCATTTTAAAAATAGAATAAATAAATAGGTGCCTGTGCTATAGCCTAGGCGGGCTGGTTGCCACTAAAGTAGGAGGATAACAAGCACTGGACTCATCCTGGTACCCGTCCAATAGGAACAAAACAATAGAACAATATAGTACTTGCTCCTAGTGGACCCACTACACAAATTAATGAACTTGATTGCTTATGAGGACAGCCAATCAGAAGAGTTTTCCCATATACCAATCAATCAGACTCTTCATGTATCGACCACTTTCATTCATTAGTGCAGCAGCTCCACCAGGAACAAGTCCTTATCATTCAATCGTGTGGTTTTTATATTTTAATTTTTTCCCTATTGGACTACTTCAGCGGTGGCCAACCTATGGCTCTAGAGCCACAAGTGGCTCTTTGAGCTTTGAAATGTGGCTCCTGGCCAGGTGCATTGACGAAGTATAGTCACCACGGTGTGACAGGGGCAGAATGGAAAACATTCAGCTGTTCAACTGACTGAGAACAGCCACGTCTTGTGACCTCCTCTGAACACTGCAGGGAGGTCACATCGTCACAGATAATCCAATGAGCAAAGAAGGAAGACAGAGTGTAGTCTGCTCTTCCTCCTTTTTCTGTGGTGGCAATTAATGAGCATGTAAGATATGATAGCCTGTGAAGAAGCTAATGAGCATGTAAGGAGATGTAATGGAATTTGGGGAGAGTTTATGGAATATCTGTAGGTCTATAGGCATGTGGGGAGGTTTGATTGGCATGTATGGGAAATTTGGGTAGATCTGATGGCATGTGGGGAGGTTGATGGGCATGTAAGGGGCATGTGGGGAGGTCTGAAGACATTTAATGGGCATGTGGTGTGATCTGCTGGCATGTGGGGAGCTGATGGGCATATAAGGGGCATGTGGTGAGGTCTGATGGCATGTAAGGGATATGTGTGGATGTCTGATGGCATGTATGAGGAATGTGGGTAGATCTGATGACATGTGTGGAGGCTAATGGGCATGTGGGAAGGTTTGATGACATGTAAGGGGCATGTGGTGAAATCTGGTGACAGGTGGGGAAGTCTGATTTGCGTGTGAAGAGGAATAATGGCCTGTGGGGAGGTCTGATAGGCATTAAAAGGGCATGTGGGGATGTCTGATGGGCTTGTAAGATACATGTGGGGAGGCTTGAATGCAATTGGGGAGGGCTGATGGACATGTCAGAATATCTGAAGGACATTTCTGGGGCATGTGGGTAGATTTGATGTCATGTATCTCTGTTATTGTATGACCAGCTCAGGCTAGGCTGGCCTTCATGCTTTTGTCTCTCTTCTTTAGCAGCATCCAGTCTAGGCTATAGCACTGGTGCTGATTACTTATTTTAGGGGTTGGCCATTCATTTAATTTATTTTTTAAGTAGTAAAGATATGTTTTTACACCAGGACTTCAGGAGATATAAGTGGGCAGCACGGTGGCTCAGTGGTTAGCACTTCTGCCTCACAGCACTGGGGTCATGAGTTTGATTCCTGACCTGCGTGAGTTGGTATGTTCTCCCTGTGTTTGTGTGGGTTTCTTCTGGGTGCTCCGGTTTCCTCCCACACTCCAAAAACATACTAGCAGGTTAATTGGCTGTTATAAAATTGACCCTAGTTTCTCTCGGTCTGTGTATATTAAGAAATTTAGACTGTAAGCTCCAATGAGACAGGGACTGATGAGAATGAGTTCTCTGTATAGCGCTGCGAAATTAGTGGCACTATATAAATAGCTGCTGCTGATGATGATACATGATACATGATGATGATGATACAAATAATATGCCTCTTGAGATGGAACCTACTTTAAACAGACTGCATCCCTAGGGGGTGTGCTACACTTACATGTGCATTCAACTATTAATGTGTGCCTTCTCCTACTAACTTGCACTTGCATTCCTCTGATCCGCCTCTCCAAGTGTAGGTAGGCACAAATGTAAGGAATATGAAGCTTGAAATCCTGCCTTGTTAAACTTCGCATGTGAATTTTTGCGGCCCATAGTTAGACTTATGTCTAATTCTAAATAAGACCCTCATATGCAATAGCCACTTGGTTATAAGTGTTGGCCTATAACAATGGAGGGAAAAGGGGGCAAATGGGATATGAAAAGCTGCTTTATGTGGAAGCCTGGTCATGAAAGCAGTAAAGTAATACAATAGACATCTACACTGTGTTATTACTCACTGTTACCATTGTCAAGTGAATTGTACAGCCGACATCTTATTGACGATTATGTTACACATGTGGTTCACCCTTCATCACAATGAGAATCCCAAATGAGAATGCGGGGCATATAGCACACTCAATAAAATCCATCCAAGCCAATCTCTATTGTCATGCTTATTTTTCTTGCTTTCCCTTCATGGCATTATCTTTAGAACTATATCCTCCTTCACCCTTCGTGCAACACACACCTCTGTGCACATTGCCCCTTCATTACTTAATTCATCTCTAGTTAACACTCATGAACTGTTTTCCTATTTAAATTCTATAGTTATAACAGCCTCACCCTGTCGCCAGAAACTAAAAGGACACACATCTTACAATCATCTTTCCTATATTTCTTCCTCCCTGCTTCTATTAGCTGGTGATGTATAATCTATTCCAGGTCCCCCACACTTCTCCCACACACATATATCTGAACATTAGTGAAATCCAGCAAACCACAAATGCATCACCTGCCTCCCATCTCTTCCAAAGTTCTTTAAATGTGCCCTTTGGAATGCACTCTCTGTTTGTAACAAACTTACCTCCATACATGATCTCTTCCTCTCAAACAACCTCAGCCTTATGGCAATAACAGAAACATGGCTCACGCAATCAGACACTGCCTCACCTGCAACCCTATCACATGGCGGTCTCCATTTTACCCACACTCCCAAACCTGGAGGCAGACAAGGAGGTGGGGTTGGCCTACTTCTCTCCCCACTGTGCACATTCACAGTTCTACCAGATGTCCGGTCACTCACGTTCACATCTTTTGAAGTACATACTGTTAGGAGTTTTTACCCATTCTCTATTCGTGTTGTTATCATCTATCGCCCCCCCCCCTTTTTTTTAACACTTCTCTGCATGGCTCCCTAACTTCTTATCTTCTGACATCCCCACCATCATCATGGGTGATTTCAATATCCATATTGCTAATCCACGTTCCAATGCTGCTTCAAAACTGCTCTCTCTAATCTCCTCACTTGACCTCTCCCAGTGGATTGAATCCGCTACTCATCAGAATGGCCGCTGTCTTGATCTTTTTCCTCTCTAGATTATGCTCAGTTTCTAATTTCCTTAACACTCCTTTCCCCCTCTCGAATCATCACCTTATTAGTTACTCGCTCACTCCCAGTTCTTTAACCTCCCTGCTGTCAAACTCTTCCAAGCCTCCTCATACCCGCAGGAATATTAACTCTATTGATTTTCAACAGTTTTCCACCTCTCTCCAACACCTTCTCTCACCATTTTCTACATTCTCCTTCCCTGAAATGGCAGTTCCTCATTTCACCAAACCCTAGCAACTGCCCTTGATCAAGTGGCTCCAGTGACTCTTCTGACACCACATAGACTTCGTTGTCAACTGTGGCACACTAAAGTAACATGAAATCTACAAAAACTTTCTCGCAAAGCTCAATGTCATTGGCGGAAATCTTGTACATATACTGCTATCTACCACTCCTTTCGAAGTGCTCTGGACACTGCTAAACAAGCATACTTTCATTCTCTCATCTATGCTCAGACTTCTAAACCCAAACACCTTTTTAACACATTTAAATCTCTTCTCAATCCTCCCACCCCAAACCCTCCGACTACCATCAGTGCCCAGGATCTTGCTTCCTATTTCAAGGACAAGATTGATAAAATCAGACTTGAAATGGTATCATCTCCCTCATCTAGCAATCAGCTCAGTTCCTTCCCAGCATCCTCTTACACCCACTCTTCATTTGATCCCACAAATGAAGAGGAAGTTCCTACTCTCTTTTTATTCTCCTACTCTACCTCCTGTCCTCTTGATCCCATACCATCACAAATATTAGGTCCCTGTTTCATGTGCTCATACCACCTCTAACTAAAATCTATAATCTATCTCTCTCTCTACTGGTATCTTTCCATCACTATTCAAGCACAAAGTGATTACTCCTATTCTAGAGAAAACTAAATTCTGACCCAAACTCTCTCTCAAATTACCGCCTCATCTCTAATCTCCAATGTCCCTCCAAACTTCTCGAGCGTATTGTCTACACTCGCCTCACATGTTTCCTTTCTGCAAACAACCTATTGGATGCTCTTCAATCAGGCTGTCGCTTTCAACACTCCACAGACCCTGCACTGACCAAGGTTATCAATGATCTGATCACAGCTAAAACTAAAGGTGATTTCTCTGTTCTAATTCTCTTGGATCTCTCTGCTGCATTCGACACTGTTGACCCCTCTAACCTCATACAGACACTACAATCCCTAGGTCTTCAAGACACTGTCCTATCATGGTTCTCATCCTACCTAACTAATCGTTCTTTCAGTCTTAATTTCTCTGGAACAACCTCCACTACGTTTCCTTTATCAGTTGGAGTACCATAAGGCTCAGTCCTAGGTCTTCTGCTATTCTCTATCTACACCACTTCTCTAAAAAAAAAAATAAGCTCCTTTGGATTTCAATATCATCTCTATGCGAATGATACACAAATTTATCTATCCTCTTCTAATCTATCAAAATCTGTGTTGTCTCGCATTACTGACTGTCTTTCTGCCATTTAATCTTGGATGTCCTTTCGTCAACTCAAACTCAATTTTTCAAAAACAGAATTAATAATATTCCCACCCAACAATAGAAGCTTACTGCCTGACATCTCTATTTCTGTTGACAACATGACCATAAATCCCACCCCGCAAGCTCATTGCCTAGGTGTGATCCTTGACTCGCAACTATCCTTTGTTCCCCATATCAACTCTATATTTAAATTTATCTGACGATGGAAAAAACCTAGAGTAGCGATACGGAGGTTGCATCCTCTGACGCCACAAGGAGGGGTAGGATTTCCTGATATTATATCATGTACTAGGGCATCAATGTTCAGGTATATCTCGGGTTGGTTCCTTCGGCTAGAGCATTTCACAAATAGTATTTTAAAAGAGGAGGTATTATATCCTTATTCTCCAGCTGCGCTTTTACATCTTCCAAAATCTGAAGTTCCTGTTCTGTTGTTTCAGAATATTTTATTAAAGGATACGTTACGTATGCTGCTTGGCGGGCCATTAATAAAAAGGTTAAGGGTAACCCTAGATATACCAAATGCCTTCCAACATGGGGCAACCCGGAATTTACACCTACAATATTTAATCCAATATATGCAAACTGGAAAGAGAAAGTTATTCTATTCATTAAAGATATTTTTTGGTTTAGGAGGTTCAATATGTACATTCTGACAGTTTACAAGCACATTTTACTCCCTCACAATCATTTTTATCATTATTTACAAGTAAGGCGTTATTTTACTACTAAATTGCGCGCTTCATTGCACTCAATCTATCCTCATATTTCTACTATGGAACTCTTATTACACTTCTCACATATTCATAAATATTCAAAAAATATAATCAAATATTCAAGAAATTGATTTTATGTAATTAATTATTTTATATCCATTAAACCATTAATAAAAGACTCCCTGGGGGTAAATGCATCAAGCTGAGAGTTTTCCGGCAGGTTGGAAAAATCAGAAAAATCAGATTCTAGCTATCATTTATTTAGTACATTCTACAAAATGATAGTTAGAAGTTGCTATAGGCAACTTCTCCACTTTTCAAACCCGCCAGAAAAATCTCAGCTTGATACATTTACCCCCTGAATTGATATGCTGAAAAACTATTAGTCCAATATCACAAATCATCCCATGACCAGGATTTTGGGATATTCACTCTTTTGTAAAGGTGTCTAATGGCTGTGTTATATATTTACACAAGAAAATCTTCTTTCTGGAGGTATTTGCAATAGAAATCTATTGTGTTCCAAAGACTTTATTTAGTGATCAAACATTTTCATTAAAATACAATCTTAGCTTACTATTTGTTAAAGGTCTCTCTGCAAAGCCAATTACAAAAATTAGCCATCTACCCCTACTGGCCTTCTTTAGGAAAAAAATTTACATGAAATAATTAGGATAGATTAGCAAAAAAATGCTTTAATCTTTACTATTTTTATATGTTTCTTTGTGATTTTGTAAAAGAAATCCATCTTGTTTTGATTTTTCTCTTTTTTTCTCTTTACTGATAGCCAGCTACAAGCTTACACTTTGATTTTGATTCAGGCCAGACGATACAAGGACTCAGTTATACAAGCAAACAAGGTTACAACTAGATTCCCCACTGTGCCATTTCAAAGCAATGGGCTCCACACTGCTTGCTCCACAGTGTGATTTCTGTTCTGTCTCTGAAGTCTTAGCTTAAGCTCACAGCACACTAGTTACAATTTGCACCTGTAGGAAAAATCTGCTGACTATCATTAATTATGTAAGTGATCTACAACTTGCCTAACCAGGCTGCCAAGTCCTGTTACCCGTATGTTTCACATGGTGATTGGGAAAGCAGTTTGGAATATACATCCGCAGGTCCAAATTTCTATCACATATTTTCATTTAATATATTAGATTTTAACAAGGTTGATTACAATTATTTTAAATTATTATTATTATTATTATTATTATTATATAGTATTAAAATATTATTACAATATTTTTTTATAACTATAGTAACAATAATACAATTAAAACTAATAACATGATAAACAAAGTTACTACCATTTTATATCAGAATAGATAAACATCTTTTATCTTTAAATATTTTAAAAAAACGTGACCAGTGTATTTGTCACTGCACCTACGCTATCCTCTCTTATGTGTCCGACACTTCATAATACTATATCAACTTAAGGCTACGCTGTTTAATTATTGGAAAACTGTTACATTTGTAGAATATAAAGTTATATTATTAAACTTGGTTATTTTTAAACATAGATATCATATATGTACATATATATGCATATATATATATATATATATATATATATATATAAAAAAAAATATATGTAGATATAGAGACACACTTATATATATATATAGATATAATATATATACTGTATAACAGGTAGGAACACAGTTAGTCTGCAGCAGCAGGCTGCAGACATGGTTAAGTTTTCCCTAGGTTCCTCTTTGAGCACACACACACACAGGTATTCCACATGGGTGTGATTGGTTTGCTGTGATTTGTTTGTAGTGCTTGGGGTGGAGGATAAAGACACTGTCTGTATGTGTGGGTGACACCACCGATTCCAATAAGTGGCCAGCGAGTAGACAGGGAAGAAATGTCTAGCCAGATGTAGGTGGTGGGGATTTTCGTGTACTGATACTGGATAGGATTGCTGAGCCAGCATTGGAGCTGTTTTACCATCCTGACGACTGCTAACAAGCAGCTAAATGGTTCAGCATACCTGTGTCCAATTCCTGTGAATGGTGTACTTTCTCACAATACATATATATACATACATATATATATATATATATATATATATATATATATATATATATACACATATGTGTGTGAGTGTGTGTGTGTGTGTGTATATATATATATATATATATATATATATATATATATGCTATTTTCCAAAAATTTTTAATATACACTTGCTTAAGAACACTTTTCACAATGTGACGAATGATACGCGTAAGCCCTGTATTCAGCATGCATTCCCTGCATTAAAGTTAGCTAAGATTACAGTTTATATTTATTACATGTCTATTTTTTTGTTTCATATATTAGCTTGCACAATCTACACACAGCATCATTCATGTTTGTTGTGGTGTTGTATGTTATAGGGGAATTTGTCACAATTGTATTTTTGACAAATAAGAGCTGAAGTGAATGCCTAGGCCCGGATGGAAGGAACATATGTACAGGGCACATCTAGCTTCTTTGGAATGCCTGACTACCACATCATGTCTTGGGGAAACTCCGAAATCTGTGCAGACTGACTTTGATGAGCCTATGATAAGCATCCAGACAGCAATACCATTGATGACTAAATTATTGTCTGTGTTACATTTCTGGACATCCAAATCATTCCAGAACACAGTAGATGGATGTCACAACCTGCTTTCAGTCAAGTACTACAGCAGGTCATATGGGCATTCCTACATCAACCAATTTATTAATTTGTCTTTGGATGAGGTCTCCCACTTGCATGTAAAACCAGCAATTTTATAACATTGCTTGTCTTCTGTGTGTCATAGGGGCAGTGGATGCTTAAATTCCACCTCTATGGCAGGAGATAATGATTAATAATAGAAAACATTATCATTCCATAAATACCCAGACTATATGTGATGCATCTCCTCAGCCATAGCCTGGTTGCCACATTTCCTGTTTGTAACCATGACTCCTTCATAATGAGAACATCAAAATATGGCAAAAATGATCTGAGTGGCAAGGTGTTCAGGAGTGGCCATTGGGAAAGTGTTTAATATTAGTCTGTAACAGAATTGATCATGTTGTGTGTATATTACTTTACACACATTATGTATGTAGTAATGTAAATAGAGTCCCATATGTTGTTACATTGAAAACTAAACTCATCAGGAGTCCCGGCACACATAGTGGACATATGGAAATATGTAGTTAATACTATCACATTATAAAAATGCTCTACACTGTTTATCTTTGTTTAATGTTTTATAACATATTGTTAATATTCATACAGAACACGTGAATTGTACGTTGGTTGTAGCTGATGGAGAGTTCAGACTTAATGCAACCAATTATGTTTGCTCTGTAATGTGTGTAAAAGCTATGTGTTCTAATCAAATAATGTAAGCGCAAATATAATGGTAGTATACTGTGTATATATAACTTTTTAATTTCCCCCATTTCAGCACAACATTTACGATCATGTACAAATATTGCACCCTATGCACCAATATATCATATCTCTAAATCTTTAAAATTTTGTGACGCTTCAAAAATCTGCACATTTGAGATAATGACAATTTGACAGAGTTAATCACACATTGTCTATAAATGAATTTGTTCTTATTGCCAGAGACAGTGCTTACCCTATACCGTCATGGCTCCCTTCTCCCAAAGCGGGATTTACCGCTAGGCAACCTAGGCACCTGCCTAGGAACTAGCGGTTCTCAGGGGGCCCAGATAGGGGGAACACACAAGGAAAAAAATAAATAAAAAATGTTTGCGGCCCCTCCCCTGACTCGCGGCACCCGACTAACGAAACCCCACCCCCCCGCGCGCGCGCGTGACTCGTGCGGAGAGGGTTTCGGGTGCTGTGAGTTGCGGGAGGGGCTGGTGTCATGGTAGCAGGGTCATGTGACCGCAGCGGTCACATGGTACACAGTTTTAGGTGGGCTGCTGGAACTCTATGGTAGTCAGAAATGCTGCAGCTCCTGCACACTGTCTGTTCCTGGAGTCACAAGAGGTAGAAAAAGGTTAGAGGAAAGGGTACTGTGATGGAGAGCTAGTGTGTGAGATTGAAGCTGCGGTGTAAGAGGTGGGCGTGTGTGAAGGTGCTGGGCAGAGAGGAGGCATGTGTGAAGGTACTGGGCAGAAAGGGGCATGTGTGAAGGTGCTGGGCAGAAAGGGGCATGTGTGAAGGTGCTGGGCAGAGAGGGGCCATGTGTGAAGGTGCTGGGCAGAGAGGGACTATGTGTAAAGGTGCTGGGCAGAGAGGGGGCGTGTGTGAAGGTGCTGGGCAGAGAGGGGGCGTGTGTGAAGGTGCTGGGCAGAGAGGGGGCGTGTGTGAAGGTGCTGGGCAGAGAGGGGCTGTGTGTGAAGGTGCTGGGCAGAGAGGGGCCGTGTGTGAAGGTGCTGGGCAGAAAGGGGGCGTGTGTGTAGGTGCTGGGCAGAATGGGGGCATGTGTGAAGGTGCTGGGCAGAGGGGCTATGTGTGAAGGTGCTGGGCAGAGAGGAGGCATGTGTGAAGGTACTGGACAGAAAGGGGCATGTGTGAAGGTGCTGGGCAGAAAGGGGCATGTGTGAAGGTGCTGGGCAGAGAGGGGCTATGTGTGAAGGTGCTGGGCAGAAAGGGGGCATGTTTGAAGGTACTGGGCAGATAGGGGGCATGTGTGAGGGTGCTGGGCAGAGAGGGGGCATGTGTGAAGGTGCTGGGCAGAAAGGGGGCATGTGTGAAGGTGCTGGTCAGAAAGGGGGCATGTGTGAAGGTGCTGGGCAGAGAGGGGGCATGGGTGAAGCTGCTGGACAGAGAGGGGGCATGGGTGAAGGTGCTGGGCAGAAAGGGGGCATGGGTGAAGGTGCTGGGCAAAAAGGGGGCATGGGTGAAGGTGCTGGGCAGAGGGGGCATGTGTGAAGGTGCTGGGCAGAGAGGGGGCATGGGTGAAGCTGCTGGACAGAGAGGGGGCATGGGTGAAGGTGCTGGGCAGAAAGGGGGCATGGGTGAAGGTGCTGGGCAAAAAGGGGGCATGGGTGAAGGTGCTGGGCAGAGGGGGCATGTGTGAAGGTGCTGGGCAGAGAGGAGGCATGTGTGAAGGTACTGGGCAGAAAGGGGCATGTGTGAAGGTGCTGGGCAGAAAGGGGCATGTGTGAAGGTGCTGGGCAGAGAGGGGCCATGTGTGAAGGTGCTGGGCAGAGAGGGGCTATGTGTAAAGGTGCTGGGCAGAGAGGGGGCGTGTGTGAAGGTGCTGGGCAGAGAGGGGGCGTGTGTGAAGGTGCTGGGCAGAGAGGGGGCGTGTGTGAAGGTGCTGGGCAGAGAGGGGCCGTGTGTGAAGGTGCTGGGCAGAGAGGGGCCGTGTGTGAAGGTGCTGGGCAGAAAGAGGGCGTGTGTGTAGGTGCTGGGCAGAATGGGGGCATGTGTGAAGGTGCTGGGCAGAGAGGGGCTATGTGTGAAGGTGCTGGGCAGAGAGGAGGCATGTGTGAAGGTACTGGGCAGAAAGGGGCATGTGTGAAGGTGCTGGGCAGAAAGGGGCATGTGTGAAGGTGCTGGGCAGAGAGGGGCTATGTGTGAAGGTGCTGGGCAGAAAGGGGGCATGTTTGAAGGTACTGGGCAGATAGGGGGCATGTGTGAGGGTGCTGGGCAGAGAGGGGGCATGTGTGAAGGTGCTGGGCAGAAAGGGGGCATGTGTGAAGGTGCTGGTCAGAAAGGGGGCATGTGTGAAGGTGCTGGGCAGAGAGGGGGCATGGGTGAAGCTGCTGGACAGAGAGGGGGCATGGGTGAAGGTGCTGGGCAGAAAGGGGGCATGGGTGAAGGTGCTGGGCAGAAAGGGGGCATGGGTGAAGGTGCTGGGCAGAGGGGGCATGTGTGAAGGTGCTGGGCAGAGAGAGAGCATGTGTGAAGGTGCTGGGCAGAGAGGGGGCAAAAGTGCTGGGCAGAGAGGGGGCATGTGTGCTGAGAGGGACAATAATGAGGGGCCGCATGGTGATGCAGGAGGAGCAGTGTGATGTGCGGCACATAGCTTACCCTTTTACTTAACTATAGGAGTATATGCTATACTAAAAAATATAGTGCTAAGGATTGTTTCGGGGGGGTAGGGCAAACCAATATCTTGCCTAGGGTCCCATGAGGTCTAAATCCGGGTCTGCCCTCTCCTCTGTTAGATGCAGCCACAGTGAATCGGCATACAATTCAGCACATACTTTGACCAGATCCATCATAGAATAAAACCCTTGCTTTACTGAAATGTAATTTTCGCTGTCTCCAGCACTATGGAGGACCCTTCTTGTGTCCAACAAAAGACATGGACCATATTATTGCTCTATGTGCTAATTTTCATAACATTGCAAAGCAGTGCATAGTACCTAAAGAGGGGAGAAGATTCTGTCTGATGAAGCCTTTGAGATTTATCCCAAGCCAAGACCTATGAAAGAAAGGCAAATACACCATAAAATTACATAGACTTTAACTTAACAACAGCATGGGTCTGACTATCTTTACATAGTGAGTACATCTTCTGGCTGAAATTTAAACCATGGTATGCTAAGTTTCAATGGTACCAATTTTACAAGTAATAGATACAGGTCATTCACTGTATGCTGCATACAAATACCCCTCAACTGATTTATTGCTTTTCACACATCACAGTCCTTACCTCGACCCTCCTGGCATTACTTAATGTTTTTAGATGTCAAATTAATGGCCTGCTTTAAAAAAAGAAGCTATAAGTTCAAAAAGGCTCCAGACTGCCTCTTCATTTTTGCACCCCTTCTTAACAAACATTTAACCAAGGCATGTGCTATCTTAGTGTAACAAGTCAGAAAAGAACTTCTCAGGGCTTAATCAAAATGATCAAAAACCTCAAGCCACAATCACTTATGATCTTGCCCAAACAGTAGATGAGATTTGTCAATTTTATAATTCACTATAAAATCTCCCTAAACTTTCTCTATCGGGGCCCTATTAACCATCAGAAAACCTTCCAAAAATTTCACGCAAAATTCTATCTCTTCTTAATGATTTCACTGCAGACGATAATGGTCTCACATCTCACATCTGATATCTTAGCTCCCAAGCTAAAGAACCATTTTAATATTATCTTGGAGAGGGCAGATTTTTACTCTTCTACCTTAAACACTGTTTCTAAACCAGGGAGAGACTCGACTTTATACCGCAATTACAGACCAATATAATTTCTGAAGGTCAATTAAAATGTGGCACCAAAATTTAAGCCACCAATCTAAACTTAGTTCTTCCCCCACCTAATCCATTCAAATCAGGTTGGATCTATCCTAGGCCAGCAAGCATCAGGCAATATAAGAAGCACAATCGATCTTTTTCACATAAATCATATCAAGAGGCACCCTGCCCCCTTGTTGGGTCTTGATGCTGAAATAGGCTTTCAGCATCCCACTCCTGCCCTCCCTCCTGTCCCCCTCTTACCTCCCTCCTTTTCATTCTCCTCTTCCCCCCTCTCCGTCTCTGCCTCTGTTCTCCCCATTCCCTCTTCCTACCATTGCGTCTCTGTCCATCCTACCCTCCCCTTAGATTGTACGCTCCTTCGAGCAGGGCCTCCTCTCCTTCTGTTCTCCACCACCTTAACTCTGCTCTTCAGCTCCTTGTCTCTTCCACGAGGTCCTCCTGCCCTTCTACCCCTCTCTCTACCCCGCTTGGGGCTCTCACCTCTCATCTACCTGTACATTGAGCTTCGGAGTTACTGTGCTTTTTGTTAACTGTACCGTGCTGTCTCACCCTGTATCGTGTTTCTGTCTGTCCCTGTACGGCGTTACGGATAGCTAGTGGCGCCCTATAAATAAAAAATAATAATAATAATAATAATCATATTTCTTGGCCTTTTATGTTGGGACTGATGCAGAGTTGGCCGCAATTGTGCCCCAAATCACAGATGTAGACTAAGTTCACTAAAAAAGCCACAAATTATGGCATATGCACAGCTGCAAGATACGTGTAGGTCTGCACCAGTAACATGTGCACCTGGTTTACGGCAGACATATGCCCAATTGCCCACACACTTATGCCCAATTTTGTTAAACATTTGTTTTGTTTGTAGAGTATGTATGTACACTTAGACATCAATAAAAATATAAAACAAAACTTTAAATCAGGAGATAGAATTCCTCAGCTTGCATATGTGAAAAAATAACTTTTGCTTAAATACGCATACTAAAGGATAAATTATGCCCATTGTGAAGATACCGCGTTTTCTTGCCCAATTCTACCCACTTCACAATGATTTTGGCAAACAGTGTAGCACCTTTACCGTTCACATATTCCAATGGCATGAAAAAAATGCTATAAAACTCTATAAAAATTCATGCATATCCCAGCATTTCCAGAATCAATTTGCTTTCAAAGTCTCAGATCATAGCTCCCAAATCTTTGAAAACAGATTCATATGCTTCGATTTTGTGCTAAAAAGTTAAAGCTGAAAAAATGAAAGCACACGATTTCTAAATCCCACAAAACAGAAAATCTAAAACAAATCTATACTTTTATTTAGCAAACTCATAATTTGAAGTATTTGTGATATACATAATGATACATTATCATTAACTACCTGGCCCTTTTGGCAAAAAATCAAAATGTATCAAGGTGAGAGTTTTTTGGCGAGTTTGAAAAGTGGAGATGTTGCCTATAGCAACCAATCAGATTCTAGCTGTCATTTTGTAGAATGTACGAAATAAATGATAGCTAGAATCTGATTGGTTTTTCAAACCCGCCAGAAAACTCTCAGCTTGATACATTTACCCCCTGGTCTCTGTAATTGGAATAATCAACTTTATTAAAAACCTTCATCAAATTTTACAGCTAAGACATTTCTATCAGATAACCAAATCAATTTTCTTTATCAGACCTTTAACAACATTTTAATCCCTTTGTTTGAGTCTGTCTGTCCCTGCATTACAGAAAGCCACCTGCCACCTGACTGTATTTATTAAGCCCTGTACCTGCATATGAAGGTATATGTAAGTGATGGGCGGTCTTACCAGCTGCCTAATATTGTGTAGGTCCCTCTCGTACCGCCAAAACAGCTCTGACCCATAGAGGCATGGACTTCCCAAGACCTTTGAAGATGTTCTGTGGCACCAAGATGTTGGCAGCAGATGCTTTCAGTCCTGTAAGTTGGGAAGTGGGGGGTTCATGGGTCGGACTTGCTTATCCAGCACATCCCACAGATGCCCGATTGGATTCAGATTTGTGGAATTTGGAGTCTAAGTGAACACCTTGAACTCTTTGTCATGTTCCTCAAACCATTCCTGATCAATCTTTGAAGTATGGCAGGGCAGATTATCCTGCTGTAAGAGGCCACTGCCATCATGGAATACCATTGCCATGAAGGGATGTACTTGCTGTGAAACAATGTTTAGGTAGGCGGTACGTGTCAATGCAACATCCGCATGAATGCCAGGAGCCAAGGTATCCCAGCAGAACATTGCCCAGTGCATCACAGTATTTCCGCACGCTTACCTTTTTCCCATAGTCCATCCTAGTGCCATCTCTTCAGCAGGTAAACAAGGCACACGCACCCGGCTGTCCATATGATATAAAAGAAAACATGATTAATCAGAACAGCTACCTTCTTCCATTGCTCCATGCTCTGGCGCTGACGTGCCCATTGTAGGCACTTTCTGCTGTGGACAGGGTTCAGCATGGGCACTCTGACCGGTCTGTGGCTACGCAGCAAGCTGCGATGCACTGTGTGTTCTGACATCCTTTTATCATAGCCAGTATTAGCTTTTTCAGAAATTTGTGCTATCATAGCTCTTCTGTGGGATTTTACCAGACGGACTAGTCTTCCATCCCCATGGGGACGCTTATGACCCTGTTGCCGGTTCAGCTGTTGTCCTTCCTTGGACCACTTTTGATAGGTACTACGCACTGCATACCGGGAACACCCCACATGACCTGCCGTTTTACTCTGACCCAGTCGTCTAGCCATCTCAATTTGACCCTTGTCAAAGTCACTCAGATCCTAACACTTGCCCATGTGTCCTACTGTGGCTGATTGGTGTGTGTATATATATATATATATATATATATATATATATATATGTGTGTGTGTGTGTCCTATGTAGCTAAGCAATGCAGGGGCAACTTAAGGATTTCTAGAGAGGGGATTCCACGCCATGTCGCCAATGGCCATGCATGGGGGCATGTCTTTAATTTTAGATGTTGCTGTGCTGCTCTCCAACTCTTCCTATCCCCATCATATACACAGGCAATTCCTATCCACATCATATACATGGAGCAAGCCACCTCAAGCATACAGTGCCCCAGGCTGGAAGGGGGAAACATTTTCTAGGCTAGAATAAGACATTGCAAGTGAAATTATTGTTTTACAAATGCAAATTTATCTGCATGTTATACTCAAACATGTTAACATTATTTGGAGAAGGACCAGGCAATGATAACTCCCAATTTAACATATTCAGATAACTGTATAGTATCCATATTCTATTTGAATGTATTTTTATTTATTCGTCAAATGTAAATGATTCATTCATTATTGACTGCCAGCCCACTGTCATCCAGCAATATAGAATTAAGTTAAAAATAGATCAGGACTGCAGCTGCATTGACGACACAGGTCATTACAGATTGTATGTGCCAAGAGATTGGTGTTAAATCATTGTTAGTCCATAATATAAGTTTTATGGTTTTGTTTTCCATTGGAGCACAGTGCATGTAAAAGATGCCAAAAGGGCATTCTGACCCCTTTAATTCTATAACCTCTAGTTTATTAGCCTATTAAGGATCTTGTAGCAGATGTCTGATGATGATGGTGAATGATGATTATAGAGCAGTACTGCAGACAATTAACATATTATGAAGATCTAAGAACCCCCCCTGTTCAAGCTCTTATTTTCCATGCCAACATTTTTCTGGCTTGTTACTAAAGAATTTATATTGTTTGGTAAATCCAAATTGTGAAACCCGTGTGCACATTGTAAGAATGCCTGAGACACACAGTGGTTCATGCTCAATTGATATACAGCTAACATCATGAACTTTCTATTTAGATATGACATTGTGTCTTTGGATTTACCCTTTATATACAAATTAGTTATAAGCATTTTGTTTCAGAAAAGGCATACAAACAGGCAAATCAATGAAAACACATAATACATTCAATAGTTTCTAAAAGCTACACAGGCAAAAAAAAGTTGTTATTATATTGATGGAAATAAAAAAGAGGACTCTCCTGCTGAATTGTAAAATGGAATATATAGGTTCTAGTTTTAAATGGTTCTATCCCCTCCCATGCCCATTATATTCCTTTCGGCTCCAACCAATTGACAGCTGGCTTTTATTAACAGTCGCTACATCAGATCTCTGCTGCTTGATGATTAAGGGACATGCTCAGCAGGAGTCCAGCTTATTTGCTAGTACTGGGACCTTGCTCAATATATGTTAGATAGTGGGGTCTAAGGGAATGAACTGACCAGGTCATTATAAGCCATTTGTAAGTTTAATAAATCATAAAGGTAATGGTAATGTGAACCTAAGAGCATACAGAGTGAACAATTGTGGGGTGGTCCAAAACTCAGTAGTACTTTGAGTCCAAATATTTTATTTATTTCCCCTCTTCCTGATACTATTATTACTAATACATGTTTTCCATCCTCTCTGTTTCAATTTAGAGCTCAATTAACAAAATATATTATTACTGTCATAATAATAACAAAAATATTAACAATCGGTAATTATTTTTATTATTATTATAGTTAATTTCCACTCTATACAGTGATATATTTTGGTTTTTTTTAGTAAAAAATGTTTAAGTTCCATGTTACTTTTTTGCAAGCATCTTTGACAGTTACACCAGTTTAATACAGCTAAGTTAGCACAGTGGTTAGCATTGCTGTCTCACAGCACAGGGGTCATGAGTTTGATAGGTAAGGGCTTTATCTGTGTGGATTCGTCTGTTGTTCCCCTGTTTGCCCCACAGTCCAAAAACATATTGGTGTGTATTCAAAAATATTCTTTTTCATTACTATTTTACTTAATCTAATTAATCTAATTAACATTGTTTCTTTTGTCAGTCTCCCCCTCTACTTTCAGCAGGTAAAAAGGATAACAGCTTATTTTGTATTTACAAATTAACAACAATCAAATCAAAGTAAGGAATACCAGTGTGACTTGCCCAAGGTTTGGATCATCAGCATTTTTAAAGCAGCAAATATCATGTGACATATCCGTATTGGATTTTTACATTTTCCATAAGGTCAACAGCCATCCACTGCTACTGCCAGCTAAACCAGCCCTAGAGGGTACATTGGAACATCTATTCACACTTGTCTATTGTTGTATGGTGTCTCTTATGGGGGTAAATGTATCAAGTTGCAGATTTTCCGTCGGGTTTGAAAAACCAATGAAATTCTAGCTATCATTTATTTAGTACATTCTACAAAATGACAGCTAGAATCTGATTGGTTGCTATAGGCAACATCTCCACTTTTCAAACACGCTGGAAAACTCTCAGCTTGATATATTTACCCCATGGTGTCTGTTTTGTTTTCATTATGACCATAGACATAGTCATAATTCATGTTAACCTTCAGAGACACCACTGTGATATTAACAGTTACAGTTCTTTTTTATAACAATTAACGCTTACAGTTAGTATTTTATATTCATGAACTGCTTTTTATATTTTTATATTATTATTTTATATTATATGTTATAGTACTTCTTTTGCATTATGTTTGTCAATAACTTATGTGGGTTTTACCTAAATGATGACGTACTTTGAAGCTGTTCTTATACTTGTATCCACACTACATATACTAACAGCATACACACACTTTCCCTAACAAAGCCCATTTTACACCCATTTCTGCCCATTGTGTGTGACAGTATCACCAACTCCACCATCAAAACACATCTCATTTGGTTATGACTTGAAAAATGTATTTGGCATCTGTGAAAAGTTATTACAATTTTTTTTAATTCAACTTGTGAGCACAGACCCGACATAAAACTTCATAACTGACGAGATAAACAAGGAGAAGATCAGACAGACTGGTTCCGTAATACTAAAAGACTTATTACCTGTTTTAATATCAACCTTCAATCAAAATCCTCCTTACAAGAGGAGAGAAAGAGAGTTATGTGAGATGAGTTTTGTCCCTAACAAACAAGATGAATGGATAATTATGTGTTTATTTTAAAAACCAAAAATAAATATTATTTCAAACACTTAGGGGTATATTTACTAAACTGCGGGTTTGAAAAAGTGGAGATGTTGCCTATAGCAACCAATCAGATTCTAGCTGTCATTTTGTAGACTGCACAAAATAAATGAAAGCCAGAATCTGATTGGTTGCTATAGGCAACATCTCCACTTTTCCAAACCCGCAGCTTAGTAAATCTAGCCCTTAAAGTCTTTACGTGTCAAAAAAAAAGAGAAAAAGTATTTGAAGGCACAGCCAATGAATAGCTAATCCTGCTCTATTATCATTATTATTATTATTATGATTATTATTATTATTATTATTATTATTATTATTTATAAGGCACCACAAAAGATCTGCAGCGCCAGACATGAAAGTTACAGCAGTATACAATACACAGAGAGCAACGAACCACAATACAATACATAGTGGACCTCATGTAGAGGCAGACGCAAATTCCGTGTAAGGAGTGTAGAAGTGGGAGTGTGCTGCAGCTTAGTAGGGTATTACGAGTTGCAAGCAAACCCCAGTTGCGTCCCACTCATAATACCCTATAGAGCTGCGAGTAGTTCCTGCAGCTAGCTAACGCCTGCGCCACCTAATTCCTGCCGCACAGCTTTAGCCCTGTTTTGACGTGTGTTGCGTCTGCGCCTTACTGCAACTAGGATGTATTTACATGGTCACGCCTTCACAATTCCGCGTTCCTCCCATTCTCTCGTAATTAGTCGCAAGATGTCGCAAGTGTTAATTGCATCCAAGAAGCAGGCGGATTTGGAGCTTTCTGCACATGCGTGGTAGTGGTTTTTTGTTAGATGCGCCTAAATCGGACTTTGCGTCCGACTCTAAATGAGGTCCAATATCAGTGTAATGGCACCATTGCTTCTTCTGAATTTTTCCTAAAAATGTTTTCTCTTATTGAATTTTTTTTTTTTTATAAACAACCAATCACGCTGCTGGGTTGGTAAGGTTTATTTTTACGTCAACCAACTGCTTACTTCAGAAAACAACATATGAAAGATTATTACATTTATTAGACATGGTTTTCAGTCATGTGTTGCATTCAACACAAGAAATTATATTCATACATTTTGACAGTAAAAAATAAATGTAGTCAAAATTTGGGATGCTATTTTTTATTAATTAGCCGTTCTTACTGTAGTGAATCTTAATAATAACTAAATTATAAAAATAGATTAACATCAGCTGCAACCAATGAACTTTGTTTTCACCAGTGTTTTTAATTAAAAATATTGTGAAGTTGATCAGATGTGTCTAGTCACAACACTAGACATGTAAATCAGTTGTTTTGTTGTTGTGATTGGAACTGAAACATTAATAACTAAGTAATAATTCACATAAAACTATCCTAAATATAAAAATGATTCTATTTCATAAAAGGGCATTGTATTTATTGATATGCCCTTCCTTAGTAACTGCCTCTTTGTGTTGTTTGTTGCATTACATTGGCAGCATGTCAGACTCCTGAGTGCTCTTTAATTTGGACAAACTGCAACACTTACACCAAGCAGCAGACGTCTTTGTAGAAATTAGTTGTTGCAGCTCTTTAAATCTCCCAAGCCACACGTTTGCCTCCCATGCTGCCTTTGAAAGAACATTTATATGTTTCTGGTACAATTCAAGCATGGTTGAAGCCAGCAGGTGATTATAAACAATAGGAAAATTAACAAAGGCATGGTTTTAAGAATTCCAGTATGCTACAAACCATAAAAAAAATAGCTACATACAATGCAGGGAGGTTGTTTGACTGCTTGCTAGATTTAAGAAGCTTTAGAAACAAGCAGAAAGTATTATTATGTTTATTAAACTACATATTCTACAGTGAAAACGTATTCTATTATCCAGTTTTTAGTTGTTTGTATGTGACTCAATGTCTAAGCAGATGTTTCTAAGTTGTATAAATCATAGCTAAATATCTGTCTATTCCAGAGCGCAGAAATCACTTTGATGCATTGCTTACTGTTTACTGACCTCATAGAGTATATGGCCATTATGTCTATGGGTGGAATTCTCTATCAGTGGAATTTTTAACTATATTTTAAATGAGTAATGACCATGTTTCTTGCCTCTTTTATAGCTAGATAATTAAATTAATCATATTAGAATGACAACAATAATTAAGGCTCAACTAATCACCTAGTTACCTGCAAAAATAATCCATCATAAGTTTGATTTTGTGTGAACTGACCCAGCAATTTCTATAGGTAGAAGTAATATATATCCCAATATATGAAAACCTGTCCCACTGAACCTTTGTATGGCATACACAGATTTTTCAAAAGTTTGTTCCATTCCTTTTACAATGTCTATATATAGACATATCTATTATCTGTAGCCTTAGAAACTGTAGTGCAATTCTCA
Source organism: Mixophyes fleayi (assembly GCF_038048845.1). NCBI lineage: Eukaryota > Metazoa > Chordata > Amphibia > Anura > Limnodynastidae > Mixophyes > Mixophyes fleayi. Next base: position 84,038,325 of record NC_134402.1, read on the forward strand.
TCATAGACAATACGTATAAATACCACACGCTACTAAAGCTAATAAAATAAATATATAAATAGGGAATATAAGATAGTGGCATACACACATCATATGCCACTATCTTAGGATTTCCATAAGAGTTTAGCACACAGCGGTTAGGAATTCTGCCTCACAGCACTGGGGTCATGAGTTCGATTCCCGAACATGGTCTTATCTGTAAGGAGTTTGTATGTTCTCCCCTTGTTTGTGTGGGTTTCCTCCAGGTGCTCCAGTTTTCTCCCACACTCCAAAAACATACTGGCAGGCTAGTTGGCTGCTGACAAAACTAATCCTAGTCTGTGTGTGTGTGTTAGGGAATTTAGACTATAAATTCCATTAGGACAGGGGCTCATTTATATAGCGCACTGGTGGCGCTATATAAATAAATATAAATAAATGCTGGTGATGATAATGATGAGTCTAGGAAGTTTAAGCAGTAGAAAATGTAAGTTGCTGTAGGAGTGCGTAGATTATAAAGGGGGACTAAATACAAACATGTAGACATGATTTTTCTCCAATATTCAGAATCACAATGTAGGAAAAAAACAAAACAAAAGAAAGCCAAATAATGCAAAATGTTTGATAAATAATTGAATCATTTTAGAGGTGGTAGACCAGCAATGAAAAGATATGAGTCATGACAGTTTAGACTACTATCTGAAGTCCAATGTCTACCTATAATGCTAAAACTTGCTGGCAATAAAATGTTACACATCAGTACACATAGAACAACACGGGGTGCACATTATTATTGTTACTGCGGTAATTTCAATGCTGAATTTTGCTCACTCTGAGCCGTGAGCAGAAATACGTGTTAAAATTGCAGTACTAACAGTAAAAATGAGCACCCAGCGTTTTTCTTTAGAACAACATGGGGGATTGAATTCTCCATAGAGTAATAGACAGATTACTTGTTAAGCTGCTAACCATGTACCAATGAAATGGGCTATTGATATTATATAAAGTGTTATTTTAGAGCTGAAATCAAAACGGCAAGATGTGGTAGGTCGGTGTCACATGTTGAGAAATAATATCTACTCTTAGTCATATTCTCCTCAATGACTGGCACACAAAATTATACATATACTAACTGAAGTACCTAGCGTTGTCCGGGTATAAATCTTCAAATTATCAGTTATCAATGAGTTGGATGCAACTGTCAACATTTTAAAAATAATTAGCAGCTAAGATGTCATCCACATCCATCCAGAACAGGCTCCCTGTGTCAAGGTTCTGCCCAGTGTACACCAACAGGAGGTCCAACTTGGACCCTAACTCACTTAGAACCTGGCCGGGGGCCAACTGGGTCACCTCTTATTGGTTGCATCCCAATCGGTCCAGAGGTGTCCAAATGCAAGTTCAGAACCAGCTTGCCGGGTTAAAGTTCTGCCCAGTGTACACCAACAGGAGGTCTGTCTGGGACCCTAACCCTCCTAAAACCTGGCTAGGATCTGACTGGCTCATATTGCATTGGTTTTATCCAAATTGGTGCAGGGGTGTTTGAATGCATACATGGGCAGACAAACAAATCACAAATCAATAATTTTTATACATAAGATAGTAGATGGCTGACTTTGAATTCATGACACTGGACTTGATGTAGAGTTCGATGCAATTTACACTTAAATCTTAATTTTCATAGATTCCAAGTCCAAAGATCAGTTTGACTGAAAATACAATGTAAATTGCTCAGGGCTTGAGTGAAAGTCATAATAAATTCCCATGTTATAAATATGACTAGTGCTATAACAGCTCTTTTTGCGCCAGGAGCTTTTCAGAGCTAGTTTTGCGTTGTCTATCAGGGTTTTTGTTTTGCCAAGGATCCATGGATGTATAACAGATGAAGACCCTGGATGTAAGTGAGCAATAAAGAGGGTAATTGAGGGTTGTGTAGGGGTGTTTTTATTTAAATTAAAATAATGTTTACTTTGTGGTGTGTTTTTTTATTTACCCTTTTCCTTGGTGCAATACAGGTTCCGGTGGGCCCAGGCGCTTGTGGATCTCCCTAGGGATCCAGTCCCATACTGACTGGCCTGGGGCTAGTTTGGCAGTATGGGGACCCACTCTGCAGGTTTCTCTGCTATAGAGCCACCAGCCCAGACTGGCAAAGCCTAGTGTTGGTAATAGTATAATGGGGGGGGGGAATGTTTTCTGTCCCCCTGATTCTGCCAATACCAGCCTAGGCTGGCAGCACTAAGGTTGGTTAGGCTGTCTTTTTTTAAAATTACAGCAACGTCTGCGCTGATGGTCCTCATCAGCTCAGAACTTGCACCAGGAGAAATCTCCCGCAACAGAGACGTCTCCTAGAAACCTATCTGCGGCTGCTTCCAACTCAGCATAGCAGAAACAGTGCATGAACACGTCTTTACATGCTAGTCTTGCCCACTACCTCCCCTATTTTGCCTCTCGAAGCTCAGAGACGTACATGGGGGGATCTGTCTCAGTCTGAATGCAAATTGAGGCGGACCCTTGGCTACTGTGCATAATCTTGTGATAATCTGCAATTGTCACACAGAGGCACTTATTGGTCAAAATCTTGTTGTATAAGCCATTATGTAAAGAAATGTATGGGAAGTAACGCTCTTCCCCCGAGGAGGCCTGGGCTAGCCCCAAATGCATGACAAGAACCTTTTTAACACCTTAAGTAGCTTGATTTGACTAGAATGCATGAGTATCATGCACGGGTTAACTTGTACATAATAAGTTATCTAAACAAGTAATAAGTGAGTGACCATCATATGTTTTGGATTTCATCCAGGTAAGGGCCTACACTCAAAATGTTAACCTTAACAGCTATGGTTCAATTCATCACTATGCCATTTCTTTTACTCAACTTACTTCTGCTTGGTAAAATAAGCCCTTGATATCTATATGCATAGTAATAAAAGTTGATATACATTGTTACATCTTTTTGTACCTCCTTGGTCTATAGAATGCAACAATATTATTATCATTTATTTATATAGCACCAACATTTTACGCAGTGCTGTACAGGAAATATTTATCATTCTCATTTGAGCTTACAGTCTTAATTCAATAACAGTATGTTTTTGGACTGTGGGAGGAAACAATGCATTCAGAAGAAACCCACTCAAACACATAGAGAATATACAAACTCCACACATATATTGCCCTAGTTGGAATTGAACTCGTGACCTCAGAGCTTTTAGGTTGCAATGCTAACCACTGTGCCACTGTGCTGCCCAATAACATTTTGTAATTAATTATTTAATGAAAATTAGCAAATAAGAGAAAAGGAGAACTATTGGATGCATATTGATTTCCCTTTTTAGCCTGTTTACTTCTTTTCACTGTAGTCAGTGCTATTATAGTGATTTTATTGTAGGTAAGCTCCTAGGAGGAAAGCCAAGAAACAAGAGTCATGTAAGAAAGGGAGAATAAGTCAATTCGAAGGTTGTTAAGGAAACATAATTAGGTTGCATCATAAAAAATGGTTCTGCACGATTGCATGTCAAAAGTAAGCAGGCATCATAAAAACTGTTTAATTTACTCCATGCCGACTTCAGCACAAAAAAACGGTTGTATAGAAGCCTAGTGGAAAAGACAGGCTGCATATTTCCCAAGTCTGGAAGGATAAAATCTAACAAAAGGTTATATAGTTGCTAATCTTCAGACTGGTCTTGATATTGCTACAGCAATTCCTCAGTAGGGTGTTTTTATTTTTTTTAATATATCTTTATATTTATAAATATTTTTTTACTATTGTTTTACATTTATTACTATCATCAGCATTTTGTTATTTTCTTTAGAAAGCACAAATGTATTATACAGACTTCGCCATGAGGACAGTTTATATACATAAATATAGTAGAGAGATATGTGAAATGATTATATTGTACATAGCCGTATTTGAAGCAGCTGCGTGTATGAGATTGACAATATGCAGTATAATTATGGGTGAATGATTGGTATACAATATATATTGCAGTGATCAAATTAAAGGACACTAGGGGGCTCATGTTAAGATGAATGGAAAAGATTGTGCTTGGCATATAATACACTTTTTTTTACATCTGAACATGCGCACATCATCATAGTTCAATATGTATTGCAGGCTGAATTCATTTTTCTATACTATAGTCTGTGTTACTCTCTGTAAATATGATCCATACCCATCCTTTAACCAACCACCCTATAACTTAATACATTTTGAATGTCTGGTAGTTTCCCTATTCAGAATAACTTATTCATTTATATTACTTTTGCTGCATGACCCTGCCTTCAGTGTCATATTTTATATACGATCAGCTGCATAGCTGTAAAGCATTTCTAGGAGGTAATAATCAGTTTCCATCTTGTTCTACAGTAATTATATCTAGAGAAACATTTAGTTTTACTATGTGGACACCGTGATCATCAACCAGCAACCACTGCCAAGCTTTGAGCGCTTAAGGATTGCTGCGTAATTTTTTACAATTTTCCGCTAGTAGTTTTATTGTTGCCCAGTTGATTCTCAAATCTTTTATTAATGGTTCAAACAAAAACAAATAAAATTTACATTAAACATATATAAATGCAAATTTCTACAAATTATTTTAATAGAAAATTTGGTTCCTTTTTCAGTCATCGTTGGCTGTCAGTTTAGAAAGCTTACCTTTTTTTGAAGTATTTTGCTCATCTCTACTGATAAGATTCAAATGGGAAGTTTGTAATTAATGGTTCTCCACCTGCAGAGAACACCTCACCTTAATACATGCATTATAGAAATCAGGTCATGGTTCCTTCAGTTAGGAACTCACTGTCAATGTGTGTGAAACAACTCACTTTAGTGTGATGATAATTTTCAAGCCTTATAAGCTGTCAGTGTGGAGGACTGGGAAAGTAATGTACAGCCTGTTATTGGCCAGCAACAGCTCCAGCTGCAGTTCATTTTAGCAGAGCTGTTCAATGACAAGCAGTCAATTGCTTGTGTGTTCCTCAATATGCAATGCCTACAGAGTTCCAAATCTGTCTGGCTGATGCTACCACCAATCACATCTTGTATCCACAATGCTGTGTTACAAGATAGGTTCCCTCCTAATGTGGCAACCTGCTGTACAGGAGTGAAAGAGAGCATTATGGTCTGATCTATTGATGTATAAAAGCTCCACTTATGTCATGTATATAATCTAGTAACTTACAGTCTTTGATACATATTAATGTCAAATAATGGCTTTACATACTCTTTAGATAAAAAAAATGAATAAAATAAGCAATACGAATATGTCACATGAGTTACACTGAAAAAATAAGGTCAACTGTGATTTATTCCAAAAACATACAATAAACCAAGGGTTTTACTTTTAAAGATATTTTGGCTAAAATGCATTGTTTACTAAAGCCTAGCAAGTAAGTGTAACTATGTATATAACTGTGGCAATTTGGCAGCTGGCATTGTGTCAGTCAAATCTATGAGTGATGTTATCACAACAAGCTAACAGTATTACAGATGCAATTGCTGAAAAAGATGCCGCTATAATACATACATTCGGATGTCATGTGGAGTTGGATGCATTTCAATCCAGAACATACAAGTAAAATGCAGGCCGCAAAAATGGGGCATTTACATGGTTATGTTACGTAGCACATATGCTAAGATACATGCAACCCGGCATAGTGTGATCAATGCATGAAGGTACATAGAAGGTGCATCAAGACAGCTGTTCAATGTCGTTAACATGTTTTTTCCTTTCCTTTGAATTTACAGCAAAAGCTGAAGAAAGAAGAATATTCCTTTGAATTAGGATTTTAATAAAATGGTGAGATAGGAATTGGGCTATATTTATTTTAAACAAAAGAATTTGCAGTACCGAAAGGCATATTTTTTTTAATACATTGTCTAGAGTAAATCCTCATGGTTGTCTTTGCAAACCTATTACGATCTACCAGCTCCTAAACTAATTATTAATATCCTTGTTGTTTTGTACAAGTACCTACATCTTCTTTGATAAATTTATTAATAATATTAAAGGGGTAGAAACAATATGTACAGGAGTAAGATGGTGGCTGGTCACATGATGCTCACACCTAATCCTGCGAGGACTTCTTCGGTCAAGTTCGTCCTGCTGCTATCTAGTCCAAATCACAATACATGTTGTGGGGTTTTCACCACTTTAACATATGCACAGTAAGTATTTAAGAGGATTTACATTCTTAGTTTAAGAATAAAATACGGGTTGCTAAGCTGAATCACAGACATAATAACAAAGGCCTGACCAATAAAGTATAAGACCCTCTGATTTATAATTATAGGGCCTGATTCATTAAGGAAAGTAAAACAAAAAAAGGAGTAACTTTGCACCTTGACAAAACCAAGTTGCATTGGAGGGGGAGGTAAATTTAAAATATGATGGAAGATTTATAGTTGGGTAGGCCATGTCCTAGATCAACTTTACATTTCAGTGTAAAAATAAAGCTATCAAGTATTTGTGTGCTACATGAAAAAACAGCGAGTATTTAACTTATGTGCAAAATAAAAAAATAATTTGCACCCTTGTATTTTAACCTGGTTTATCCATGAGGAAATGTACTCTTTTTTTTTGCCTTACTTTCTTTAATGAATCAGGTCCATAACGTAGACAATAATACATGGTTTTAAAAATAAGCACCTTATATTCTGAACTTGTTCTTTTTCTGGGGAATTTAAAGGTTCTTATGGCATAATCACAAATACATTTGGGAAAAGGCATTATGCGAGGGAGTAAGCATAACTTTCCAGGCTGTAGTTCATGTCAAATTGATTTACTTTCTTACTGTGAAGCAGTGAGAAGAATCTTAGATTGGGGTATTGCTGTTTGAACGACTTTCACTTTGCAAAAGTTTTTGATATAGTGCCACACAGGAAGTTACTGTATAAATTGAGGGATAAAAGCTTACGGGAAAATACTTGTACTTGGATAGAGAACTGGCGGAAAAATAGAGTGGAGAGATTTGTTATTTGTTATTAGTGAACATTTTCCAATTGGATAAAAGTTATGTTTGCATTATTATAGTCATGAAGTAGAATTTATAGCTAGTGTATTAGTGATTTCCAGTATCACAATTTCATTACATGAATTATATCCGGAAAATGATTTTGTTCTGTCTTTGCAGGGTAATTTAGTGAAGATAGCAGTATGGCAGGTAAACAGCAGCTAAAATTCATCAAGGACTAATTCATGGGGGCAGTATGATAATGCAATATATATTTTTTGGTTACTTTGGAATTAATACAGTCATTTACATTGCAGGGGAAAATAGCTACACAACCTGCTGCATTTGCTTGAAATGTATCAAAACATACCCTAATTTTCTTTTCCTGAACTGTAGACATGGCAGTAGGACATAAAAGGGTTAAACGTCAGACTCTCAGGTTGGACAGGAAACGGCAGAGAAATATATGAATTAAACCTTCTCGTGCTTGTGAAATTGTGAATCTTCTTCAAGATTAGCTTATTGCCATTCAAAGACCTACATAATCAGGGTCCTACATACTTGAAACACCTACTGATTTTCTATTTTCTATTTTTCAGTATATATTGTGTAAATCACATAATTGGGTGAAGTAAACCAAATTGATTAATATTGTTTACTGTGCGATTGCGATTAGTACGCCACGTGTTATGACACAATCACATGAATTAATAACACACACATTTACATTCGCACTTACACTCGTCAATAACACACATTTATTAAGGTTCCAATCCACATTTATTTATTAGTAAAAAGTATTAGAGATTGTTTATACATAAATGATAATATATTAAAGGTATCTAAGGCTCAGGATATAGGAAATGTATCATGTTTAGTGTCATTTTGATCTGCACATTACCATCTGGAATCCGCTACTTTCGGCTTTGCAATAGCTTCCAGCGATCACTAGTTGTGGAAGATAACAATGAATGATCAAAAATGACATTGCGTTTGGAAAGCTGATTGGTTTGTGGAAACTGGTTTCAATCAGTTCCCTAGGCACAGCATGGGGTGAGATGGTCACACCTTATCTGAGGAACCCTTTGAATTAACCTATGACCAGCAGGCAAATGGAACATTATTAACCCTGCGCCAATGAAGACCCCTAAACATGATGCTTGTGTACATAGTGACATCATCAGTAGTTTATTTATATACTGAAACTGGATATAATCAAGCTGCTTCCCTAGCTAGATCTCTTAGCCTGACTACACAGCAGACATGATTATCTTATCCTGGGCACGGATGAAGCGCTAGTGAAAATGTAATGTATTCATTGTTTTTATACTTTTCTGCTTTAGTGTAATATATTTTATGTGTAAAAATGGCTTATTGTATATCCTGCTATATTTTGCAATTAAATATCTTTGTGCTTTGGAGCCACAATAATCACATAGGACAATGTTTATTTGGTAAGCGATAAAATGAACTTAATAATATATATAACTGTCAAAATATAGATTTCAATGGAAATCGCTATAAACCATTTCATGTTTGAAAAAGGTTTGTACCAAAGTGTTGTTATGGATGTAAATATAAACATTTATGAATCAATTTAGCACTTGTGAGCTGTTGCTTATCCAGTAAACTAGAAGTAAAATAGACTAATCTAAAAGTAATCAAATATGCAGTTTAATTTGCCTAGATTCAGCAAAATGTAACAATTTTTTAAGACCTGAATCATTAAATAAAAATGTATTTTTTTAAATGACCCTATATATATTTTGTTAACGTTCCTATTTACACCTCTATAAAGAAGGTACCCCTGTGATTCTTATTCCTGTCTTATTAAAACACTTTGCCTGGGGTTATTTAGGCATTATCAGGTGGCTGCTCTTAAATATCCCATCTTGGTAATTCATTTCCTTTAACTTTTAATATATATCCCAATAAAAGACCAAAGGAAACAGCTTAACAAAGAAAGGAATCCACAATTCTTATTGCTTAAATTAAGAGGTCACGAGCATTTTGTTGATAAATTTGTAAAGCAGGCAAATATGAAGCAACAAATCAAATAGAAATGTAGACATTATCTTGCTAAATAGAAAAGTAGTAGAGATTAGACATCTTTGCAATTATTTAGTACAATTGAAATAGTAATTAAAGGACATAGTAACTAAAAGATATAACAGAGTACACTGTAGCAATCACTTGCATAAATGAATGATTTAAGTTAATAATTATTTGATTAGGCTTGTGTAGTCCTTATGGAAGAGATAGGTAATCTGCAGACATATTTGTATATGTGTTTTTAAATCTTGTCCAATGATTTTAATTTGGTTTAGCTCCCTTTTATTCATTAATTATTCATTCTGTAGATTTTCCTGGGACCTATATTGCCTGCATGAGTTCTACTGCAATATACTTCAAGCCACCTCCAGGGCAAGTATTAGTAGTACCATGGTCTATACTGCACCACGGAAACTCAAAATTGTCCCACATTATGCAAGGGATACTATTTTAATACTGTAAATTACATACCCCAGTCACATACTATATAAGAGTCCCTGATGAAAAGCCTTGAGTTGGTTTAGTGATTCCTCAGCACCGTGAAGCTAGGACAGCCCCTGGTAAAAGATTGTATGTATATGTATAGGACTATAATTATTTCAAGATTACTGCAGCCTATAGAGGCTGGGCAAAGTGTCCAGTCTTTTGCTTTGCTCTTTCTTATACTTTTTGTACACTATTAACTCTGTATAACACCTATATAGTATATTAGTCACATATCTTGTATCAAACTTTACAAAATATTTATCTGCCACAACGACAGCAAAAAAGTGAATATTTATTTTGTAAGCTTTTTGCAGTCATTATGGCAGAAAAAATTAAAACTGCAGGAATATTGGTACATGTTTTTAAATATTTGTTAGTTACTGAGCATATAACAATTTTGCCCTGATTTCCAGTTTATTATATATATATATATATATATATATATATATATATATATATTGTAACAAAAAGAGGCATTTAGCTGGCAATATGCAGAGAAAGCAGGGAAGTAGAGTAAAACATTTGTGCAGTAATGCACCTAGATTGAATATAAAGACCTATGTATGAAAAGCAATAGTTTAAATTTGGTTTAACTTACATGACTTGAAATCCTTCCTCTCAGCAAACAGACAGGGTGTGTCTGTTTGAATTACAGAGCCAGTGATGGGTGTTTCCTTTTAAAGAGAAGGTGTCCATCAAGCTAAGGCTGGGGGAGAAGTATCAGGTATAAAAGCTTGTTTATATCATTTGTGCATGGAGAACAACGCTGGGTGAGCTGGCTGGTCCTGAGAGAGAGCTGGACTATGTATAGCTAGTGTTTAGGGTCTCAATGATTGCTGTGCAAGTATACAGTGTCAAAACATTTTCCATCCTGACAATAAAACACCATAAAAAAGAAAAAGTTGTTCGCGTGTGCTTCTGCAGTAGCGGGCTTTTTCCACAAGTGCTGTCAGGAGTGGGATACTCCGGGAAGCAAGTTTCCGCTACCCAACTCGCGCAGACGTCAACATGGAGGAAGTACTGAGAACCCTTGTGAATGTGGCCGCTGCGCAGCAAGAACAGCAAGCTCAGATGCTACGAGTTGCCGAGGCACATGTGGAAAACACAAGGCTCTTAAGAGAAGAGTTAAGCCAGGTGAGGCATGACAGAAATGAACTACTTGGTCCTGTTCTCCAGAAAATGTCGCCAGGTGATGACAAGATCCCCTGACTTCCACGGCCAAGCCAAAGACTGCATTTTCCACCTCTGATGGTCTCTATCAATATAAAGTCCTACCCTTTGGATTGCATGGGGCACCTGCCAACTTCCGAAGGGCCATGAATAAATTGCTACGACCTCACACAGCTTATGCAGCCGCTTACCTGGACGATATAGTGATTTATACCCCAGACTGGGGATCACATTTAGCCAAAGTTGAGGCGGTCTTAGCTTCATTAAGGTCAACAGGGTTAACAGCTATCCCAGAGAAATGTGCCATAGCCATGAGAGAAGCCAAATATTTGGGGTACGTTGTTGGTCGAGGGCATGTCAAACCCCAGCTAGACAAAGGGGAGGCAGTCAAAAATTGGGCAAGACCGGAGAAAAAGTCACAGTTAATAACCTTTTTAGGCTTAGTAGGTTACTACAGGCACTTTGTAAGCCACTTCGCTACTAGAGCTGCTCCACTAACGGACATGTTAAAAAAAAGTTGTCCAGATAGATTAACCTGGTCTGACTCTGCAGAAACCGCCTGGTCTGATCTTCGGTTTGCTCTTTGTTCCTCCCCAGTTCTACAAGCACCAGATTTTACCCGGAGGTTCTTCCTCCAAACTGATGCTTCTGGTGTTGGCTTAGGTGCAGTCCTGTCACAGGAGAAGAATGGAGTAGAAAGTCCTGTCCTGTACCTAAGCCATAAGTTGCTTCCAAGGCAACAAAAATATGCCACTGTGGAGAAAGAATGTCTCGCCATAAAATGGGCTACAGAAGCTCTGCGCTATTATCTTCTAGGCAGAGAGTTCACCTTAATAACAGACCATGCACCATTGAGATGGATGCAGAACAATCGGGAGGTAAATGCCAAGGTAATCCGTTGGTTCTTGGCACTGCAACCTTTCAAGTTCTCAGCAGAACATAGACCCGGGATTCTACACAAAAATGCAGATGCGTTGTCACGAAAATATGTGCTCCTCGCGAAGTCCGCGTCCCCCTACTTGGAGACGCTAGGGGGAGGGATATGTAACAAAAGGAGGCATTTAGCTAGCAATATGCAGAGAAAGCAGGGAAGTAGAGTAAAACATTTGTGCAGTAATGCACCTAGATTGAATATAAAGACCTATGTATGAAAAGCAATAGTTTAAATTTGGTTTAACTTACATGACTTGAAATCCTTCCTCTCAGCAAACAGACAGGGTGTGTCTGTTTGAATTACAGAGCCAGTGATGGGTGTTTCCTTTTAAAGAGAAGGTGGGTGTGTCACCTGTCCATCAAGCTAAGGCTGGGGGAGGAGTATCAGGTATAAAAGCTTGTTTATATCATTTGTGCATGGAGAACAACGCTGGGTGAGCTGGCTGGTCCTGAGAGAGAGCTGGGACTATGTATAGCTAGTGTTTACGGTCTCCATGATTGCTGTGCAAGTATACGGTGTCAAAACATTTTCCATCCTGACAATAAAACACCATAAAAAGGAAGAAGTTGTTCGCGTGTGCTTCTGCAGTAACGGGCTTTTGCCACAATATATATATATATATATATATATATATATATATATATATATACACACACAAATGTCTCCCTATATATTATACCTATTGAACTCATGTAAAATGCTGGACAAAGGGAAAGAATGCTGTGGGAGAATTCAATTGGCCGCGTTACTGTTAAAAGTAACTTGGCCTGCGCACTATTACCGTTACTACGGTAAGTGCATTATTACGGCACGGTAATGTTTAAAGCTGATTTCAGAGAGCCGCAAGCAGAAATCCGGGTTAAAATATCATATTAACTGTAATAGAGCGTAGGCCGTGTTACTTTTGGCAGTAACGGAGTTAATTGAATTTCCCCCTATGAAAATGCACTGGACCACTTGACATAATTGTATTTTTTCCTTTAGTTATTGGCTTATTTGCGCTGGAATTGAAATTAAGCACAAGTAATGATTGCCAATGGAAACAAGGCATCCAGGCATTTTTCCCTGTCCAAACACATTTAATCAGATTTGGACTGTGGTAAATCCAGAGGAGAGACCCCGAGACACAGAGAATGATCATCAAATGAAAAGCACCATCTCCACCTACCCTGCATTTATTGCTATTATTATTATTGTGGCTTATTACATTGTAACACTGCTTTGCAACTCTCTATTCTGGAAACATCATGGTCTGGCAACTAGGCCACCATCCTTTTTAAGGTTCCCCAGGTTGTTCACACTTTATTTGCAGTTCATTATTTGGCCCACAATGACTAATCATTCTACCAGAGTTGCAAATTGATTTTTCATGGATATACTGATCACATTTTATATTGTAAGCTCTTTTGTTCATTGTCATCTTTGACCCTCTGTTTCGGGTTTTATATGAAACATCACAGTCCCCTCTATGTATAGTGCTGTGTGTAGGTGGTTTATAAATTAAGAATTATATTAATCTATATAAACTAGAAATGAGTGGTTCGGATTACCTGAAATCCCACGTTGGGAATCCAAGTGAAACTAAATTGTGACTCAGATTCTCCTGCCAAACTCGGATCTCAAAATGAGGCGAAACGTCATTTACTGCAATTTTTTTTAAAAAAACGTGCACTATATATATATATATATATATATATATATATATATATATATATAGCCGTGCCTGGTTTTCTGCAGTGCCATTTTAGAACAGACAGCGTGTAAGGAGGAAGTTGGCTGCAGCTCTGCTAAAAAAAATAGCATTAAGGGTGAACCAGGGACATAGGAAAGCAGTAGAATCCTGTTATTATTGTAAAGCAGTTCTGTAGAGAATAATCAGTTACAATAGTTTGCTGATCAATTGCTTTTAATTTCAATCATGTATACACTCTACACAGACTAGTGGCTCCTGTTTGTTGTTAATGCATTAAATTGCATATATCTAATAGCACTAGACAGTATATTATACAGACTGAGTTAGATAGATATCATTTTAAACTAACTACTAGTATAGTCTTTGAGGAAAACATTGTGCTTCTGCTGTCGGTCTATTTGCACCAGAATCCATAAAACAAACAGTTTTCTTTCTTTTAAACTTGAAAGATTTTTAGTGAAAGTAATCTTAGGTTGGGCAGTGACAAGTGAAATAATTTAGAAAAAAAATGTGTGTTTGCATGTGAGATTCAGCAGCAGTTGCACTGCCCCCTCCCCCCAAAAAGGTTATATGTTATTATATTCTAATCTTTTGTATATTTCAATACAGTAATATTATGGAAGGGTCATTCAGTGCAATCTATATTTAAAGAAGGCTGTTTGTCAGGGTCAGCATGTAGGAGCACACCCCAAAAGGTTATATATTCTAATCTTTTCTATTCCTCAATACATTTATATTTTGGAAAGATCATTCAGTGCAAACTATATTTAAGAAGGCTATATGTCAGGGTCAGCACACAGGAGCACACCCCCAAAAAAGGCTGTATATTCTATCTATTCTATTTTTCAATACATTTATATTTTGGAAGCCTCATTCAGTGCAATCTATAATTAAAGAAGGCTGTTAGTGAGGGTTATCATGCATCTTGACTCCCCAAAAAAGGCTATATATTTTAATATTTTCTATTTTTCAATACATTTATATTTTGGAATGGTCATTCAGTGAAGCCTATATTTAAAAAAGGGAGTTTTTGTTAGAGGGATTTTTCTGGGCATTCTTGACATTCAGTGCATGTAGAACATTGTAGAAGCTTGCAAAAAATTTTTATCTACCATGCCTCCAACTGAAGCAAGCCCATTGGATAAATTAAACAACAGCACAAATTAGTGTAAGGTGCAAGAGCTAAAAATGTTGAAACACTATGCATACACTACATTTGAACCTTTGTACAAGCATTATAAAGAGTGAAGAAGCAGTAACAATCCAATGTCATTAGCTGGACAGAGGCATCAGTAGATAGTTAGAAAAGTAGATACCCAATTGCAACAAGCTATCTAATTTGCTATTGCTATAAAAATAAATGAGGATGTTGAGAAACAAAGATGTCCTCCGCCCAGAGTACAACAATTCAAATGTTAGGCACACAATTACCAGAGTATATATAACGGTTGCCAAGAGAATGGCTCTTATTATCTTGTTTTAAGTATATGCTCTGTGCTATAGTGTTGCCCTTCGGAATCAAACCAGGGGACTCGTGTATATTTATGGAGAGGGAGGGAGAAAAAAAAATTATTCCCCCGGGGGAAAACTTCGATCAACTCTGGGGTAAAGAGGACTGCCCGAGACTTGCAAAGGAGGGTGTCCCCAAAAAACATGTACATAAATATAGAAGGTCTATAATTATATTTATATGTTCTATTAGTGACATGTAAGAAATAAGTAAAAGAGACAGTTTAAATAGACCCTTAGTCTCTCTTCCCACACATGCAAGTATGTATAATGCTTACATTGATGCAGATTTGGTTGCCCAAAACATCTCTTGACAAAGTCCACATTCTGAGAAATTAGCAGAACAGATTTTGGACCTTACAAAGAATACATGTAAAGATGGAAATATGATGCCTGTTGATTTATGCTATGCGATGGACTTTAAGAACCTGTAAAGTATGGTTAATTATTTTTTTAATTGAATTGGAGAAAGCAAATACACTGGTGGCAGATTTACAAAATTCTTCATTAAGACAACAGTGGACAACTACGGACAGCAGCATTAGTAGACATTTAAAAGATGATGAGAGGGCACAATGTTAAATGGTGCAAGTAAATATGGCATTGTTCTTGGAGTGAGCTACATATGTTCCGTAATGCAGCACTTCTGAATTAAACTAGGGGACTCGTAAATATTTATGTGGGAGGGAGGGTGAAAAAATCATTGCCTTAGGTACCTGGGTAAAGGGGACTGCCTGAGACTTGCAGCAGAGGCAGTCCCCAGAAGTGGTTTACTCTGTCTGACACCAGGGCCGCTTCCCGGCTGTTAACAGACATCTGGGGCAAGTGGCTTTTTAAATTAAATTATTTCTGCACTCTTAATGGACATATGGATGTGGTCTTGGCCCCATTTCTCCTATCTCCATGCTACCAGTACCTGGTCATAAGCTTATACTATGTTGAGTTAAGTCCTGGGGTCGTCCGTGTACCTGTGAGTGGGTCCAACTCTACGGGAAAGGCTGATGCTATAGGTGAAAACCTCTCCTGTTGAAAGCTTATGACAGGTACTAGGAAGCTGTAACATCATAAAGGATTATATCCTGGCACCAGTAGTGTAATGGCAATCTGACCTTTCACTGTTTGGTTTTGCTATTAGTTAGCTGACTTGCACTGCTCTCTGCACCATCATTTTTGTTTAAATAAGAACTGATCTTTTGATAAATTTACATTGGTGTCCGTGTGGTTATTTATTTTTTCAGTTACAGTAATAGTAAGTCTGAACATGTGAAGGAGGTTTGGGTGCAATGATAGGGAGATATCAACACTATTCAGTTTATTCTTGTCAGAATTGAATCAGAAAAAGCAAATGCAGTGATGGCAAAGTTACAAAATCCTTCAGTAAGACAATTGAAAATTTGGACCATTTTGAAGGGATCATTAAAAAATAGACTGGAAATGACTGGAAATGAATATTAATGCTATAAATAGTAATATAAGAACAAAAACAGCTCAAAGTGACATTATTTTACCTATTTTTCACAATTTTCAATTAAATCCAGATCCAAAACCAAAACCTTTTGCGAAAGTTTGGCAAAACCGGTAGCAAAGCCGAAACACGAAGTTGGGTAGAACCGACATCGGTTTTGAAACTGAAACACGAGGTTCAGCGCACATTTCTAGTATAAACAAATGCAATGCATTTATTTAGGTTTTTGTTTGTTTGTCTGTTTTGTTGACAAGGTGGGTGTAAACATCACAAAAATACTTATTTTCAGGCATGACCAGGGGAGAAACAAAAGTTACAAAAAACAACCCCCAGATCAAGTAAATCAATATAAAAAGTGCAGTTTGTGCAAATGAAGTAAAAAGTGTGATTAAATAGGATATGTATTTGAAAATCTGTATACATAAGGCAAGGAGCATAGCAAGTGAAAAGCAAAATATGTGAAAAGGGAAGACTGGTGGACAAAGGTTGGGTTAAACAGGTGCAATTAGGTACATACATGGTTTATTGGTAAGTGATATGTATAAACTAATAAATAATACCAGTATAATGGTGAGTTCTGATGTCTTTGTTTATAATTAGTGAGATCTATTACATGATAAGGAACGACATGGCCTCTTGCTGAAATTTATGAATGATCTTGAAAGTAATCAAGATGTTATATGACATTTATAGAAACATTTAGCCTGTGACCTTTTTATGGCCATACAACTCTTCATAGACTAATACTGAGAGATGAACATATCAGATTCTGTTGAATCTGACAATTTTACCAAATTCATATGAGACTTGGACTACCTGAGAAGCTCCAGCGCATCTCAGATATGAAAGGGAGGCAAAAACATCACTTTCCTTTGGCTTTCAGTGCCTCATGACCCCTGGATTCTGCAATGTGTAAAGTGTGTACCACTACCTCCTGATGAAGTTTGTTATTTTGTGTTGGGAAGTAGGTGGGACAGGGTCCAGTGCATGGAGCACTCTCAGCTTGTAGCAGACAGCAGTGGAACTGTAAACAACTTAGTACAAATATGAGTTGAGTATAATAATAATATTTGTATTTGATTAATTCATTTAATTAATATAATGGGAGTCAGCTCTGTAGATTTAACTAAGCTATAGATCAGAGATCTGTCCCTCTCTCTGACAGTCAGGGTGCAGGAGAGAGGTGTGATATGCACAATGAAATGGGATACCATTATAGGTACCAGTAAACATAATCATACGTCAGTGGTGACTGTTAGTTATTCTTGTGTCATTGACTCTTCTTTCAAATAGCCTGTTATGTTTAACTTTAATAATGAAATAATACTGCTTAATCATAGTTAAACAGCAAAACCAATGAGCTAGGTAAAACACTATCTAAAATAAATGCATGGTACTGTGAAAAAAGTAATCAACGAGCAAAATAAAGCTAAAAATTAAAAAGCTAAAAAATAATTATTGAAGTCATGAAAACAACTACTAATCGAACAATTTTTGATAAGTTGGAAATCTTCTCACATTACTAAAACCATTCTGTGTGTGTTTCAGTGGCAGAGAAAAACGCCATTGTTGAAAATGAAGTTTATTTTGTCAGAGCAAGCAGCAAAAAGTGAGTTGGACAAATAATAATGCCATCTCCTTGAGCTATTAAGAAAGTCTGGACTTTGTCCACTTGTACCATTTCTAAAACTGCCATCATGTTACTAATTGTGATGTGGTCATTATAAAAGAGAGTGTAAATTAGTGTAAATTATAAAACTTATAGGGCTATATTTACTAAGCTGCGGGTTTGAAAAAGTGGGGATGTTGCCTATAGCAACCAATCAGATTCTAGCTTTCATTTATTAAGTACCTTCTACAAAGTGACAGCTAGAATCTGATTGGTTGCTATAGGCAACATCCCCACTTTTTCAAACCCGCAGCTTAGTAAATCTAGCCCATAGTGTACAGTGAAAAGCAACTTAAAACAACATCATTTTATAATGTATTTATTTTTTTCAAATATTTCTCAAATTTATCTTTTTGTGTGAAATCCAAAAGCAAAACACCAACCGGGTTTTGCTAAACTCAAAATTATCACCACTACAAAATGATGGTTTTGTAAACAAAAACAAAACATAGGGTGCTTTGCTCATCTCTACTTGTAATTTGCTTATAATTTCCAGTAGGGAATACCGAACTTCACATATAAACTTCTACTTACATAACCTTTAAAGTTCCTGTTCTGCTGAGTATCTTCTTTCTTTGCTTAGTAATTAGAAGATGGTTAGTTAGCTCCCATCAATCAGCACATTGTACATCTGACTACCTTGGCTAGATAAAAATATATTTTGAAGTAAGTCTTAGAGACCTGGAAAAGCTCTATAGCTCTATATTTATTCTGATCCTTTAATTACAAATATGGAACTTCAGGTCACTTTGCTAAGTAGTTAGATGAGAGGCATATCTTGGACATAGCAGCTATCTCCAACTGTTTAACATTTTAATGAGAGATAGTTTATATGAAAATATTGGACTAGTTATCCAAAAAGTCATGGAACCAGGTGCAATTTCTTTACCCCCAATGAACAGTGAGGTCACCATAAAACAGAATACACAATATGGAATACCATGATGAAGCTTCCATGCTTAGTGAGTTATCAGACCACACCTCTGTGAGGTGTCATTTGGGTAATATAAAAATATATATGAGGTATGTCCATTAAATAATGAGACTGATTAAATAACTCACCTTTATTTATTGGTATTCCAAATTTAATGTTTGTCCCCTTCAATATACTCCCCATTTGCACTAATACATCGCTGTAGTCTTATTTTCCACTGGTGGAAGGCATGGAGCAAATCAATTTTTGTCACTTGTTTCATCATATCTGCCGATTTATTCTTTACAGCATCAACTGACTCAAAATGTGTCCCTTTAAGCACTGATCGAACTTTTGGGAAAAGATAAAAATCGCAAGATGCTAAATCGGTGAATATGGAGGATGTTCAAGCTTAGTAATGTGTTTGTCGTTTATTTTTGCTCTGGTGTGAGGACCCTTGGGACCATCTTTGCACAAACTTTCGTCATGTTAAGATCCTCACGCACAATTTTCCATAAGGTGTCTGTTAATGTTCACGGATTCAGCTATCATTCGAACACTGGATCGGTCTTTTCGAACAATCTGACTGATATTTTCTACATTTTTTTTGGTTCTTGAAGTGCAAGGTCGTCCAGGGCGTTCATCATCTTCAACATTTTCACGTCCCTCGCTAAATTTTTTGTGCCACTCAAACACACGCGCACGAGACAGGCAGTCATTCCCATAGGCCGTAGTAAGCATTTGAAAACATTCTGTTGCTGTTTTCTGCAATTTTACTAAAAATTTCAAATTGACACATTGTTCAACTTTTAAACGTAGCATTTTTTCGGCACTCTACTGAAAACACAACCAAACTAAATGGTGACTAACAATCAACTGAACGTCATAGAGTGTTGGAGCTTGTCATGCAGATTCAGACAGGTTCAAGGTTACTACGTATGCAGTTATAACTGGTTCTCACTGTTTACTAGATGGGATAACAGACTCGTTATTTAATAGACATACCTCATATATATAGTGAGTTATTCTTGGAAACTGATATTCTTTGAAGCTGATTTTTTTCACGTACTTAGAAATAAGAAGCTACAATTTGTTAGGCTCCATTCAACTTGGAACTGATGATTTTAATATCGTGCAAAATGCAGGCAATAAAACACTCATGGAAAAGAATCAGAATTTTATAGCAAACTTTGGAAACATCAACACTACAATAAAATAAAAGGCAGTCATTTGTATTTCTGCCATTTATTTCAGGAGTTCCAAAGTCCATGAATAAATTCTGTATTTTATCGCCAAAGTTATGCGTCATCATAGTGCCTAACATTAAGATCTTCCAGGTGGAGATACAAAGATCGATTGTTGCCTCGGTCAGCTATTAGCCCGAGTGTCGAGAGATCATCATAAAATTCCCTACGGTTCTCTTTCAGTCTTAATCAGAATATGACATTTCAAGTGCAAAACCTTGTAGAGAATAACATTATTTATATTATATGGCACAAAATGCAAGTGCACTAAAATTCTGATCCCAGTTTTTTGGCAAGAGCGTTTTACATTTAACATAGTAATTGAGCCACAGAAGATAGGATGAAAAGTTGAGAGAGAATATCAGTGTCACATTCAGGTAGGTTGGAGGAAGTGGGATACATATCCAGGTTCATGCATTTTAATCCTGTAATCATCATAATATTTATGATGTATTGCCCTACAAAGTAGAATTCTTTAAACCACCACAGGAAACTGATACTTTAACTGTAACATGGTTATATACTTTTCAGTTATTTTATCATCTATAATCAAATTCCATGTAGTAAATTTAAAACAGATTGTTAATGAAAATGTTATAGGTTTATGCTCATTTCCTTGGGGATCATTTCTTCAATGTACAACCGTTTATAAATTTATAGCGATTTTAAGTGAAATAGCATTTCGTGGAAATTTCAATGCCAACAATTATATAGAAGTCCAAGTTTAAAGGAAACAGTTTGTCTTGGCCTGTCAAGTGAATCGCAGCATAGAACACAGTATATTGTTGCCTTAATGAAATAGGGCCAGGTCTCTGAAACGTAGCATGGAGTAGTAATATATTTGGCTTACTGTGCTACTAAATTTGCCTTTTTGCTTACTTCCAGCTAATATGAACTGAAATAATATACAATGATCTGCAAATTCAAGAGTGATTACAGGTTTTAAAACTGTTTTCACTTACAATTAATATGTATAAAAAAACAACTACATCCCAACGGGAGTACATCTAATGTGACATGTATTTTTTAACAGGCGATGCATTTGATGTCCCATTGTATGTTCCAGTCACAAGTATGTGTCACAGACTTATCATGATATTAGCATGTAAAGGGAGAAATTGTTATTAATGTAGGCAGGTGATTTAAAATGTGTAACTGCGGTGAGTAAGATAGATAAAGAGAATTTCTCTTATTAAAGACTACCAAACATATTTTTAATTGTTATATATGCAAGTATATCGACTATGCCCTGTGTGGAGCTGTCTAAAATAGGAAAGCTTTTATTCGGGTGACTCTTTTTTTATAAAACAGAAAAGTTAATAAGTTTATAGAATCCAGAATACTTGCATATCTCTTTATCTACCTGTTATTTATCCCAAGAAGGATAATCCATTGGGAGTTGAAAGCAATGCCAGTTGATTGGTACATTTGTAGAAAATAAAACTATATGTAATATGTTAGCATATATAAACGTAGGATCTGTTCACATGAATAAGATTAGCACCAGGTAGTACATAGAATGCAAAATACTAATAGCCAACAGCTGTTTCCAGCTGTATTTAGAGCTCTGTTAAGGTCACTCTGTGGCTTCAGGATCTAACTTTGTCAGATTACTGCATAATTGCTATGTTGTCAGTGGAATGAGGTGCATGGATCTTCATGTGTATCGGTATGTGGTTGGAAATCTTCTGAATGGGGAAAAAAAAAAAATCAGTTACTAATCAAGCAATTAAGTAAGGTGGATATCTATCTTCAAGGACTTCACAATGAATAGATGATGAGCTACAAAGAATGAGTACATTGACAATAAAAGGTGACTTTCTAATGCCAAGATTTCAGTATAAAATTAAAAATATAATATAAATAAATATATAAATAATATATATATATATATATATATATATATATATATATATATATATATATATATATATATATATATATATATATATAAAAATGCAGCTTTCAAGTGGGTGGAACTGAAATGACTGTTGCACAAGTTTCATCTAAATATCTATAGACATATGTCTTGTGTGTCTAAGTATAGAACGAAACTTGCTTATCTGTGATTTACTGTACTTTCCAGCACAAAGCCAGTGTTGTCATAAAAATATTATGAAAAGACAGATCTTTGCATTACTGTTCTGCTTAATGGAATAGGAAGCCAAGATTCCATTTCATGTTTACATTGTTGCATATATACCATAAATGAAATATATGATTATTTAAGGTTCACACCAACACATAAAAAAAAACAACAGTTGATCTATAATAACTAGTAAACAAGACATCCTGATGGTTTTTATTGGTGAATCTCGCTGGTCATATTGGTGTCTTCCGTACTGGTTTAGTTTAATGGCAGCAACCAAAATAATTTCTTTTTAAACAGCTGCAAAGAAACAAATTAAGAATTTGCTGACATTTTATTTGGCATGATGTCTACTTCACAAAAATGTAGAAGTTGTTCTCTGTTTTGTTAGCAATTACTCTCTAATTCCTTTACCAGCCTCCACTTCCCTCTAGACAGAACAAACACATACACTGGCTGCAAGAGAGAAACCCGTTTTTTAATCCATTGTTTAAGTTTGAAGATATTACATATGTTGTTATATTTAGCAGGTAATTAAAAATAATGAGATTATACAGTTACATTTACCACCCTGCAATGTGATATTCTTGCAAAATCGTATTATTTAGTCCCATTTGCTTGGTATAATTAATTACAGAAATTTACATGTAGTTGGGAAAAAATGAAAAGAATCGTTAGTTTAAGGGACATTTAAAATGTAACAAGTAAGAGGAGATGAGAAATAAATTACTAGTCCACATAAACTTTTCTGTGAATTATTAAACTGATTCTGTCTGCTAATGATACTTTTGTAGAAAGGTAAATATACAGTATATCCATGAATTAAGCTGGTGTGTGACCTGTTTTGTAGAAGCAGTGTTTTTCTGCGACTTATAAATGCTCATGAAAATGTTTTCATGCATATTTGTTTCTGTATTAATTAGGGAAACACACAGAATAATTACCATACATGGAGTAATTTGAGGACTGCAAGACTTAGGGCTAGATTTACTAAGCTGCGGGTTTGAAAAAGTGGGGATGTTGCCTATAGCAACCGAACAGATTCTAGCTTTTAATTATTTAGTACTTTGTACAAAATGACAGCTAGAATCTGATTGGTTGCTATAGGCAACATCTCCACTTTTTCAAACCCGCAGCTTAGTAGATCTAGCCCTTAGTCTCATACATCCGAATTTAACGAGACAATGTCGAAGTCGTATAATTGGATGAACAAAAGTATATTGGTTAATATTGTATTGCCGTGCGATTGTGATTCGTACGCCACGTAACACAGATCCGTACGCCACCTAACACAGCACGTGGTGCGATCGCACGGTAAAATACGCACGTACACACTCGCATTACAACATTTATTTATTTATATAATTCATATTCATGCTAGTCCGTTACACTGTAATTTATGAGCAGATAGTATTTGATTTATTATTAGTTTATATAATATGATTATATGTACACTTCAGTGATATTTAAGGTTCAGCTTATAGGAAAGGTGTCATGTCTAATATCATATTAATCCCCTTTACATCAGCAGCTGTTCGGTGCATTCGGCGAAGAGATTGCACATTGCATACTCTAGTTAATGATGTTATTGAATAAACCTTTAATATGATATTAACTGTCAAATGCTAATGGACTGATTGTAATTGGAGTTTGGCGGGAAGAACAGAGCAGTTTGGCGGGAAGAACAGAGTAGTTTGGAGGGAAGAACAGAGCAGTTTGGCGGTAGGAACAGAGCTCATCCCCTGGAGAGATCCCCTCCTTTGGATTCCTTAGATTGAATCAGCCTATGATGTGTAACCCCCTGGACCCTCCTGATGCCTGGACCAATAGAAGCAAGCTATACCACCTGCATTGTTTCACTGTATCTCTGTTTGCATATAAGCAGTAACTCTCATGTAGTGTTCAGTCTACTCTGATCACAATATTCATGGGTGAATATCTTGTCACTGGTGCCCGTGGTTAGCGCAGCGGTATGTATTTATCTTTTGGTATTGGCTGTACTGTACTGTATTATATTACAATCATGTATTGAATTGTTAACTTGTTACATCTGCTAAAATAAATCACTTTGTGCGTTAAAAACACAATACAATCGCTTGGGCAATGCTTATTTGAAAACAATACAATTACTTTAATAACAAATAAAAGTAATATTTATTCTTCTTTTCTTCTTCAGTTGGGTTTCTCATTAGCACTAGAAATCTTTTTATATTTGTTATTTATATATTTGTAAATGTACATACATATCACAAAGTAAATACATATCACAGCCTATTTATAAAACAGTGGTAAGTTCTTTTGTAAACGTGAAATTTGAGAAAGACATAAGAATGGAATAAACTGGCTTAACATTTATTATAAATGTAAATTACAAAAAAATCTACATTTTGCAAGATGTAAAATAATGGAACAATTTGAAATCTGAAAACTCCTCTCAAAATAAATGCTTACCCTTGGTCTACCAAAATAACTGACGTTTTACACCCTTGTTAATAAGCAATATATCTCATATATATTACTTCTTGCAATTTTTTTTGTTAACAAAAATGGATAAAGGAATTGAAAAAAATCACTTGAAAATTGCACTGTTCCAAAGTATTGTAAATAGCAAAAGGGGCATAAACATAATCTTGAGTGGAAAGTCAACAGAAAAACACAAGAGAAATGATCACTATTAAGCATAAACTACTACCACATTTGGTAGTCAAATATAAATTTTACAGATTTGTCCATAATGTCCTGCTGATTTGATCCCAATTATGTTTCATATAACTCTTGAAAGTAAATGGACACAGGCACTACCTTCATTTTAATTAGCAAGTTTATAATATTTTTTTGATATTTTAATATATATATAAGCTTGACTCTAAGTCCAGGGAAATATGCCCTACAAGCCAGTCACACCTCTGGGAAGAGCTACAGAAGTCATGGCTACAAGTTTACCCTGAAAATCTTCAAAAACTGACAACTAAAATGCCAAACATCTGCAAAGCTGTATTTGCTGCAAATGTTGGATTCTTTGATGAATGTAAAGTAAAGTGATGAATAGGATAGTTCCATGAAATTAAAATAACAATCTATGCCATTGTTAGTGTATTTTTATAATATAATGGCAGGGTAATTCAATGACACCTTAATCAAATAAAAAGCCTCAAGTCTTTAAATAAAACAAAAAAAATTGTGACTCTAAACTTTAGCATATATATATATGTGTGTGTGTGTGTGTGTGTGTGTGTGTGTGTGTGTGTGTGTGTGTGTGTGTGTGTGTGTGTGTATTTCTGCAGTGCCGTACAATATAATACAAACAGTAGACCATACAGGGTACAACAGCACAGAAATGAGAAAAACCAAGACTCCAATAATTCCAAGCATAGCAAGTACAGTGAAGTTGGAAGAGAAGAAATGGTATAGAGGCAGAAGTGAAGAATGTCCCGCTCGTAGGAGCTTACATACTAAAGGGAATGCAAACAGACAGCAGCTACAAGAGGAGTCAGTTGAGAGGATCAAGTGCAAGAGGATTGAGTACAGGGAAGAGGGAGGTGAGGACAGTCTTCTCTGCTCTGAAAATAGTGTTCAGGGTGAAAGAGGGACATAGAAAACAAGCATCGAGAAGATTGGCTGGATGGCTGGTAGGCTTTGAGGAACAGATGAGTTTTGAGTGCCCGATTGAAGTTGCACAAATTAGGGGACCGTCGGGTGGAGCGAGGGAGGTCGTTCTAGTGGAGGAGGACAGCCCAAGAAAAATCTTGTATCCTGGCTTGGGATGAGGTGATCAGTGCGGTGGAGAGGAGACTGTCATTGGCCGAACGCAGGGAACGGGCGGGAGTGTGAATGGAAAGGAGGTTAGAGATTTAAGGGGCAGTGGAGTGAGAGAGGGCCTTCTAGGTGAGGGTGAGGAGTTTGAAAAGATTCTGTGGGGGAAAGTAAGCCAAAGTAAGTCAAGGCAGAGAGGGAAGACAGAGGAAGAGCGGGGTGTAAGGAAGATAAGTCTCACAGCCACTTTGAGTATCGAGTGAAGGGGTGAGGTGGTAATGAGGGAAATATACACTGAAGGAGGGACCTAGAAAACAATAGAATAGTTGTGATTATTTTTAAAGCAGTTCTGTAGGGATCAGTCAGCTTTAATAGTTTGCTGATGAACTGGTATTAATTTCAATCTGTCAGAGAGTTCAGATGGAGTAGTGGCTACTGGTTGTTATTAATGCATATATATAGTACTAGTATAAAGACTGAGTTAGATATCATTCTGAACCAGCTAACTTTATTTAGGGGAGAACAGTGTGTTTTTGCTGTATGACTATTGACAGCAGAACACAAATAACAATTAGATTTATTTAAAAATGTTAAGTTTTCCTAGGGAAACTAATCTTGTGTGGGGCAGAGACATCTGAATAAAGTGGGGAAAAAAGGTGTTTGCGTGTGAGTGTTTTTTCTGGGCATTTTCTATATTCAGCGACAGCAGTGGCTGCAACAAAAATGTCATCTGCCATGCCACCAACTGAAGAAAGCCTGTTAGATGCATTAAGCAACAACAAAAATCTAGTGTAAGGTAAAAGAGATAAAAATGTTAAAACACTGCGCACAGTAAATTTGGAACAATCAGATGTCGTTAGATGGACAGAGGCATCAGTAGATATTTAGACAAGCAGATACTCAATTGTAAAGCTTTAGATAATTTGCTGTCACTGTATAAATAAATGTTAATTATGATAGACAAGTACTTTGCAGTTCTTGATGGGCAGAGCATTCATCAGTAGCCAAGAGTGGAGCTATCAAATACCTTGTTTTACTTAAATGGTCGTTTATGCTATGAGCAAGGTAGATGTGGGCTTATAAATCAAACAAGAGGACTAGACCAGACATATATAGACCAGATACCATGTATATCTATATCCAGTCACCATGTATCTTCATACTAATTTCCAGTTTGAGACTAAAATTTCAATCTCAATTCATTCTTTTGGCTAAGCTCCAGTGTAGTATCTGACCTAATACAGTTGATTCGGGTCGCTCTAAATGGGTGAGTCTCCTTGGCTTCATGCTGGAAGGCCAATGGTGTTTGGAGACCGAGGTGTCTCTGCCTCTGGGAGACAGAACACGTAGGTGACCTGAAAATGCAGTGGTAGTGGGACTAGAACCCTCACCTTGCACAACCCCAGGGTAAAGGGGACTGCTCGATATTTGCGGCGGAGGCAGTCCCAAAGACCCATGTATATAAATATGGAATGTATAAAATATGGAATGTATAAATAACACAGCCGAACAAATGTTTTTTTTAGTAGCTAAGGATTTATGGTATTTTGCTGTAGCTGAATTCATAAATGAAAATCGTTTTTTAGAATTGGCTCTAGTTCTTGAGATAATGGAATAGGGAATAACACGTGCATATGAGAATCTACCAATCATTCTATAATACTCCCCTTGCATGTATAAGTGATTGGTCACATAACCAGCAGTCAGTTGACAGTTGTCAGTTAAGCAGTTTGCGTTTTTCTTGTTTCTTGTCCATGTAATATTTTTGCATACATGTAAATTGTGTAAATAAGTCAAGTTGTATACGGAGTGGTTGTAGTGACAATTTGTATATATATATATATATATATATATATATATATATATATATATACACACAGAGAGAGAGAGAGAGAGAGAGAGAGAGATAAAGAAAGCATGTGTTTCAAGTAAGAATAAAATAAATTTTTTGACAGGGGAAAAAATCATTCTCTCAGCACTCCATATCAAGCTGGGACTAATGAAACAATTTGTTAAGGCCTTAGACAAAGATGGCGATTACAAAAATTATTTAACAAATCAGGCGCAATGGGTCAAGACTAATATAATTTTTTCAAGATATAAATAAATCAGTATGAAGTAAAAAAATATGGGATAAAATTAAGAAAAAAATATGGAATAAAAGTATAGAATAAAAAATAGGGTAAGGATGCTGTCAAAAATAAGGGGCTGCCCCAACCCCTCCAAATACAAAAGCACAAATACAAAACCTTTATGATAGCGCTCTAAACCCTTATGTAAATCAGTGAAACATACACACCTGGCAGAGTTAGTAATTAGAACACAAGCTGCAATGTATAACAAAGTATCATAGTTTATTAAACTTTGCTTTAATAAAGTTTGGTTGAACAAAACGCATCAGCTAAGATCGTGAGAGACAGTGTACGGAAGCTGGTGTCCTCTATGTTTAAGAGCCAGTGCAGGGCAAGGAACAAAGGGAGGAGAATTTAATCAGGTGGCCACCTGTGTTGTGAGAGTGCATCGGAGTAGAAGGGACTGCAAGTATATATATATACATATATATATATATATATATATATATATATATATATATATATATATATATATCCAGTATATATTGGATAGAGGGGGCACTCACCATTATCTAGTCAAATATTTAATCAGGCAACGTATATAGTGCAGGGTCAACATTTTTGTCCACCTAAGTGAAATTTTTCAAGATATATATATATATAAAATGCACAATATTATACACTAACCTGAAAATATATAGGCACATAAGTAGGATCATCTGGAGCTTATTGTGGACCAGAACATCAGCTAAGATCGTGAGAGACAGTGTACGGAAGCTGGTGTCCTCTATGTTTAAGAGCCAGTGCAGGGCAAGGAACAAAGGGAGGAGAATTTAATCAGGTGGCCACCTGTGTTGTGAGAGTGCATCGGAGTAGAAGGGACTGCAAGTATATATATATACATATATATATATATATATATATATATATATATATATATATATATATATCCAGTATATATTGGATAGAGGGGGCACTCACCATTATCTAGTCAAATATTTAATCAGGCAACGTATATAGTGCAGGGTCAACATTTTTGTCCACCTAAGTGAAATTTTTCAAGATATATATATATATAAAATGCACAATACTTACACAATATTATACACTGTTATGGCCTATAAATTGATTTGAGCAGCTTCCACTTTTGTATTTGTCTGAGAGGCATGTTGGTGTCAGTAGCTGAGGGGGAGTGCTGACATTGGATTGCTATTTGGAGGCTTCTGGGGTACCTCTTTGGTAAGTTAGCTCTCAATTTAAAAACACATATGTATGGCCCACATATAGGGACTCTCATTGTTTAGAGTAGGACCATCCTATATGCAAAAGCGCCTTGGCGTGGCAGGATGGCTTAAACATACATTTGCAAATGTGTGCAACAAAGACTTTTGCATTTTTATCTACAGTAAAAATGGCAGATCTGTTGCTGGCTATAGCAGTGTGCTGGGGGAAAAAATGTTGTATGTATGTTCCTTGCAGGATAACCCCACCCTTTCAGCACCTGTTATGGCCTATAAATTGATTTGAGCAGCTTCCACTTTTGTATTTGTCTGAGAGGCATGTTGGTGTCAGTAGCTGAGGGGGAGTGCTGACATTGGATTGCTATTTGGAGGCTTCTGGGGTACCTCTTTGGTAAGTTAGCTCTCAATTTAAAAACACATATGTATGGCCCACATATAGGGACTCTCATTGTTTAGAGTAGGACCATCCTATATGCAAAAGCGCCTTGGCGTGGCAGGATGGCTTAAACATACATTTGCAAATGTGTGCAACAAAGACTTTTGCATTTTTATCTACAGTAAAAATGGCAGATCTGTTGCTGGCTATAGCAGTGTGCTGGGGGAAAAAATGTTGTATGTATGTTCCTTGCAGGATAACCCCACCCTTTCAGCACCTGTTATGGCCTATAAATTGATTTGAGCAGCTTCCACTTTTGTATTTGTCTGAGAGGCATGTTGGTGTCAGTAGCTGAGGGGGAGTGCTGACATTGGATTGCTATTTGGAGGCTTCTGGGGTACCTCTTTGGTAAGTTAGCTCTCAATTTAAAAACACATATGTATGGCCCACATATAGGGACTCTCATTGTTTAGAGTAGGACCATCCTATATGCAAAAGCGCCTTGGCGTGGCAGGATGGCTTAAACATACATTTGCAAATGTGTGCAACAAAGACTTTTGCATTTTTATCTACAGTAAAAATGGCAGATCTGTTGCTGGCTATAGCAGTGTGCTGGGGGAAAAAATGTTGTATGTATGTTCCTTGCAGGATAACCCCACCCTTTCAGCACCTGTTATGGCCTATAAATTGATTTGAGCAGCTTCCACTTTTGTATTTGTCTGAGAGGCATGTTGGTGTCAGTAGCTGAGGGGGAGTGCTGACATTGGATTGCTATTTGGAGGCTTCTGGGGTACCTCTTTGGTAAGTTAGCTCTCAATTTAAAAACACATATGTATGGCCCACATATAGGGACTCTCATTGTTTAGAGTAGGACCATCCTATATGCAAAAGCGCCTTGGCGTGGCAGGATGGCTTAAACATACATTTGCAAATGTGTGCAACAAAGACTTTTGCATTTTTATCTACAGTAAAAATGGCAGATCTGTTGCTGGCTATAGCAGTGTGCTGGGGGAAAAAATGTTGTATGTATGTTCCTTGCAGGATAACCCCACCCTTTCAGCACCTGTTATGGCCTATAAATTGATTTGAGCAGCTTCCACTTTTGTATTTGTCTGAGAGGCATGTTGGTGTCAGTAGCTGAGGGGGAGTGCTGACATTGGATTGCTATTTGGAGGCTTCTGGGGTACCTCTTTGGTAAGTTAGCTCTCAATTTAAAAACACATATGTATGGCCCACATATAGGGACTCTCATTGTTTAGAGTAGGACCATCCTATATGCAAAAGCGCCTTGGCGTGGCAGGATGGCTTAAACATACATTTGCAAATGTGTGCAACAAAGACTTTTGCATTTTTATCTACAGTAAAAATGGCAGATCTGTTGCTGGCTATAGCAGTGTGCTGGGGGAAAAAATGTTGTATGTATGTTCCTTGCAGGATAACCCCACCCTTTCAGCACCTGTTATGGCCTATAAATTGATTTGAGCAGCTTCCACTTTTGTATTTGTCTGAGAGGCATGTTGGTGTCAGTAGCTGAGGGGGAGTGCTGACATTGGATTGCTATTTGGAGGCTTCTGGGGTACCTCTTTGGTAAGTTAGCTCTCAATTTAAAAACACATATGTATGGCCCACATATAGGGACTCTCATTGTTTAGAGTAGGACCATCCTATATGCAAAAGCGCCTTGGCGTGGCAGGATGGCTTAAACATACATTTGCAAATGTGTGCAACAAAGACTTTTGCATTTTTATCTACAGTAAAAATGGCAGATCTGTTGCTGGCTATAGCAGTGTGCTGGGGGAAAAAATGTTGTATGTATGTTCCTTGCAGGATAACCCCACCCTTTCAGCACCTGTTATGGCCTATAAATTGATTTGAGCAGCTTCCACTTTTGTATTTGTCTGAGAGGCATGTTGGTGTCAGTAGCTGAGGGGGAGTGCTGACATTGGATTGCTATTTGGAGGCTTCTGGGGTACCTCTTTGGTAAGTTAGCTCTCAATTTAAAAACACATATGTATGGCCCACATATAGGGACTCTCATTGTTTAGAGTAGGACCATCCTATATGCAAAAGCGCCTTGGCGTGGCAGGATGGCTTAAACATACATTTGCAAATGTGTGCAACAAAGACTTTTGCATTTTTATCTACAGTAAAAATGGCAGATCTGTTGCTGGCTATAGCAGTGTGCTGGGGGAAAAAATGTTGTATGTATGTTCCTTGCAGGATAACCCCACCCTTTCAGCACCTGTTATGGCCTATAAATTGATTTGAGCAGCTTCCACTTTTGTATTTGTCTGAGAGGCATGTTGGTGTCAGTAGCTGAGGGGGAGTGCTGACATTGGATTGCTATTTGGAGGCTTCTGGGGTACCTCTTTGGTAAGTTAGCTCTCAATTTAAAAACACATATGTATGGCCCACATATAGGGACTCTCATTGTTTAGAGTAGGACCATCCTATATGCAAAAGCGCCTTGGCGTGGCAGGATGGCTTAAACATACATTTGCAAATGTGTGCAACAAAGACTTTTGCATTTTTATCTACAGTAAAAATGGCAGATCTGTTGCTGGCTATAGCAGTGTGCTGGGGGAAAAAATGTTGTATGTATGTTCCTTGCAGGATAACCCCACCCTTTCAGCACCTGTTATGGCCTATAAATTGATTTGAGCAGCTTCCACTTTTGTATTTGTCTGAGAGGCATGTTGGTGTCAGTAGCTGAGGGGGAGTGCTGACATTGGATTGCTATTTGGAGGCTTCTGGGGTACCTCTTTGGTAAGTTAGCTCTCAATTTAAAAACACATATGTATGGCCCACATATAGGGACTCTCATTGTTTAGAGTAGGACCATCCTATATGCAAAAGCGCCTTGGCGTGGCAGGATGGCTTAAACATACATTTGCAAATGTGTGCAACAAAGACTTTTGCATTTTTATCTACAGTAAAAATGGCAGATCTGTTGCTGGCTATAGCAGTGTGCTGGGGGAAAAAATGTTGTATGTATGTTCCTTGCAGGATAACCCCACCCTTTCAGCACCTGTTATGGCCTATAAATTGATTTGAGCAGCTTCCACTTTTGTATTTGTCTGAGAGGCATGTTGGTGTCAGTAGCTGAGGGGGAGTGCTGACATTGGATTGCTATTTGGAGGCTTCTGGGGTACCTCTTTGGTAAGTTAGCTCTCAATTTAAAAACACATATGTATGGCCCACATATAGGGACTCTCATTGTTTAGAGTAGGACCATCCTATATGCAAAAGCGCCTTGGCGTGGCAGGATGGCTTAAACATACATTTGCAAATGTGTGCAACAAAGACTTTTGCATTTTTATCTACAGTAAAAATGGCAGATCTGTTGCTGGCTATAGCAGTGTGCTGGGGGAAAAAATGTTGTATGTATGTTCCTTGCAGGATAACCCCACCCTTTCAGCACCTGTTATGGCCTATAAATTGATTTGAGCAGCTTCCACTTTTGTATTTGTCTGAGAGGCATGTTGGTGTCAGTAGCTGAGGGGGAGTGCTGACATTGGATTGCTATTTGGAGGCTTCTGGGGTACCTCTTTGGTAAGTTAGCTCTCAATTTAAAAACACATATGTATGGCCCACATATAGGGACTCTCATTGTTTAGAGTAGGACCATCCTATATGCAAAAGCGCCTTGGCGTGGCAGGATGGCTTAAACATACATTTGCAAATGTGTGCAACAAAGACTTTTGCATTTTTATCTACAGTAAAAATGGCAGATCTGTTGCTGGCTATAGCAGTGTGCTGGGGAAAAAATGTTGTATGTATGTTCCTTGCAGGATAACCCCACCCTTTCAGCACCTGTTATGGCCTATAAATTGATTTGAGCAGCTTCCACTTTTGTATTTGTCTGAGAGGCATGTTGGTGTCAGTAGCTGAGGGGGAGTGCTGACATTGGATTGCTATTTGGAGGCTTCTGGGGTACCTCTTTGGTAAGTTAGCTCTCAATTTAAAAACACATATGTATGGCCCACATATAGGGACTCTCATTGTTTAGAGTAGGACCATCCTATATGCAAAAGCGCCTTGGCGTGGCAGGATGGCTTAAACATACATTTGCAAATGTGTGCAACAAAGACTTTTGCATTTTTATCTACAGTAAAAATGGCAGATCTGTTGCTGGCTATAGCAGTGTGCTGGGGGAAAAAATGTTGTATGTATGTTCCTTGCAGGATAACCCCACCCTTTCAGCACCTGTTATGGCCTATAAATTGATTTGAGCAGCTTCCACTTTTGTATTTGTCTGAGAGGCATGTTGGTGTCAGTAGCTGAGGGGGAGTGCTGACATTGGATTGCTATTTGGAGGCTTCTGGGGTACCTCTTTGGTAAGTTAGCTCTCAATTTAAAAACACATATGTATGGCCCACATATAGGGACTCTCATTGTTTAGAGTAGGACCATCCTATATGCAAAAGCGCCTTGGCGTGGCAGGATGGCTTAAACATACATTTGCAAATGTGTGCAACAAAGACTTTTGCATTTTTATCTACAGTAAAAATGGCAGATCTGTTGCTGGCTATAGCAGTGTGCTGGGGGAAAAAATGTTGTATGTATGTTCCTTGCAGGATAACCCCACCCTTTCAGCACCTGTTATGGCCTATAAATTGATTTGAGCAGCTTCCACTTTTGTATTTGTCTGAGAGGCATGTTGGTGTCAGTAGCTGAGGGGGAGTGCTGACATTGGATTGCTATTTGGAGGCTTCTGGGGTACCTCTTTGGTAAGTTAGCTCTCAATTTAAAAACACATATGTATGGCCCACATATAGGGACTCTCATTGTTTAGAGTAGGACCATCCTATATGCAAAAGCGCCTTGGCGTGGCAGGATGGCTTAAACATACATTTGCAAATGTGTGCAACAAAGACTTTTGCATTTTTATCTACAGTAAAAATGGCAGATCTGTTGCTGGCTATAGCAGTGTGCTGGGGGAAAAAATGTTGTATGTATGTTCCTTGCAGGATAACCCCACCCTTTCAGCACCTGTTATGGCCTATAAATTGATTTGAGCAGCTTCCACTTTTGTAACAATATTATACACTAACCTGAAAATATATAGGCACATAAGTAGGATCATCTGGAGCTTATTGTGGACCAGAACATCAAGCATATTGTAAAGCGCTATGGAATTTGCTGGCGCTATATAAATAAATGTAAATGATGTTGATAATGATGCATTGAAGTGTAAACACAGGATGTCCATATGCGCCATTCTGAAAAAAGTTTCATAATAAATACGCGCAGTTCTATTGCTAATGTATAACTATAGAAAATGCCTGTCTGTATGTTTGACTTTATGCACCTGTTACGGCTGGAAGGGCCACACACACTAATTAGAAGGGGTGCATTATATTGCAGCATATGTTCACCCAGATGCAGTAAGGAACTTCATTTAAATGATTGGAAAAGTATTAATTTCTAC
The DNA here is from genome assembly GCF_038048845.1 of Mixophyes fleayi. NCBI lineage: Eukaryota > Metazoa > Chordata > Amphibia > Anura > Limnodynastidae > Mixophyes > Mixophyes fleayi. The sequence goes on from NC_134402.1 coordinate 84,073,355, forward strand.
AACGTCCAAAGTAAGGTAAGATTCAGCTCAATTTGCATGTTTTAAAAGCCCTGTGCTTAAATGTATTAAGGAGCAATTTTTGCAAATCGCCGATATTAGGCAACTCTGACAGCTAAATCTAAAACGGCAATGTGATTAAAGGCAGAATTTGCATTTAAACACATTGCTGTTTTAAATTTAGCTGTCAAAGTCAAAAATTATCAGCGATTTGCAAAACTCGCTCCTTAATACATTACCCCCTGAAGTCTTTCAAATAGTCACTATACATTTTGCAAATTTATGTATAGGTTTGCGAAAGTAAGACCATAAATATTGTTTTTTGACTCTTGCTTGCTGCATTCCTGGTTCATGCAGTGTACCTACACAATGAGTTTGTTTTGCATTTGTAATTTTTTTACCCACACTTGTATCCTTATTATTCAAAAATGAGTGATAAGACTTGGCAACAAACGGTGTAGGTGCCAACAATACTCAAAGAAAGCATCCTGCTTTTCAATGCCCTTTATCTTCTATTGAGTCAAAATCACTGCTTGAAAAGGTTATTTGGCAAGCTATTGTCTGTTTAATTATTATTATTTTTTTAGTTTTTCTAAAACGGGTGAATATTTTTTCCCACCCAAAACACAATAGATGCCGTCATAAAGCATTTAAACTATTTATAATAAGTCCATAGGGACCAGGGGCAGACTGGACTGGGGGGCAGATGCGGGCCGGTCCCATGGTGGGCTATCTTGGGCTGGGTCACTGGCCACCTGCTTTATTTTCCTTTAAAATATTCTTAATAGGCTGCTGAGTTGAATCTTGTCCCCCAAGCTAAAATTTGCTAGCCCTCCCTACTAGGGACTCATCTACAGGAGATGCCTTGACGCTGGCAGGTGAGCTTATCCCAATATAGTTATATTGTGTGCAAAATTCTCCTTTATGTATATGCTGACACATAGTGATTTATATATTGTTTATTTTTGAGTGCTGGACATTTTTTGTTTTTTTTGTTAACACATGCGCATTGGTCTCAGTTGTCCTTGGCTGCCGTCTCAAATGATTGTATTCACTTTGTACACATTTCATTAATTTAAATAAGTGCGCCTTCTTCTCTTTCAATAATATCTAGTTTGTTTTTGGGAGTTGACCACTCAATCAATGTGCTGCATGCTGTAGAAAAATAAAAAATGAAGATTCAGGGAAGGTTTTAAATGTGACACCCTGAATATAAATTTGTATCACTGACTAGGGACTCACCTACAGGAGATGCCTTGACGTGGCAGGTGAGCATAATCTCAATATAGCTATATTGTGCACAAAATTCTCCTTTATGTATATGCTGACACATAGTGATTTATATATTCTTTTTTTTTAGCGCTGGACAACAAACTTACATTAGTTCCTGTAGATTAAACCATCTGCACTGATAATCCAATAGAATATAAACATGTACAAAGATAAAACTAGAACAGAGTTAGAGAATTATTAGATAATTTGTCACAATGTAATGCTTGATACTCTATCACAGTAGTATAACTAAATACAATGTGCATGTGCGCTAACTCTCTTTTTCCTCTTCCGCACTGACTTTTTATTGCAATCTCTTAACAGTGGGCAACAGACAACCCAGGGGTCAAATGCAGTCTTTAAAGGGGTTCCATGTGGCAATATTGTTTAAGGAATTTGCCCACCTTTCATATAATTCCTAGCGACACACAGAGCAGGTTAGTTTGTGATAGAATGATAATGTCTTCTCACCAGTCAGGTGTAGATTAACCTACTTCTTAGGCTACTTGAACAATTCGTGTTGGATCCCCGATCTGATGCTTTTTTATATATATATAACTTGCAGCCTCCTTATGGATAAGACTGGGTACGCACTGCAAAAAAACAATTTGTTATCACTAACAATTTTACAAACAACTAAATTTACAATCAGTCTGCAGATTCAAATGTACACACTATACACCATTTACCTTCTGATCTGTGCTCTTCATCTGGTCCAAGAGCAGTGTAGTAGATCATTCCTGTCATGCTGATTATAACACACAAAATAAAGTTTGACTTTTCCACAATGTCATTATACATACCGTTAGCTTGTGTGATTCTGAAACTAAATATTCAGTCTCAGAACGAATGGACAAATGTATCCTCCTACAGCACTCTCTACAGTTAACAACACAGAAGAAACAGTGACAGGTTCCTGTTCTGTCTCTGGGCAGACACTCGTGTGAGTGCATCCACACTGCAGGATCGGAAGGCGGTTGGAATGAGATTTTAAAACAAAACAATCAATCAAATGAAACGACTATCGGTACTTTGGAACGACTTTTGTTCACTGTGTAAGTATACACACTCAGGGCTGCCAAGAAGAATGCAGGGCCCCGGTACAACAAATTCATGGGGCCCCCCTTATAGTTGAGTAAGCAAAAAATTTTGCACCACCTTACGGCGGCGCAAAATTTTTCAGCGGGTGTGGTCACACGATTGACTTTCAGGACATCTACCACCCTTGAGTAGCACAGGAAGAATCCAGTGTGTACAGAAAGAGTTCAGTTTTGGCCTGCGCCCTCTGGGCTCACCAAACATTGGCATTGTCCCTACTAGAATCACAACATTTCACACACTATGCTGCTCTGTCCTACCTGTTTTTCTCACTTTCTCCACCTGTGGCTGCTGGTTTCTTTAGTTGTGGCTTGTCCGGATCCTGGAATGTTGGTAGGACCTATTTGGGGGAAAAAATGGCTACATTTAGAAAATTACAGTCAGCCCCGGCGTTAAATCAATAGCACCCACGATTAATAATTAGGCCTTTCTCCAGCCCCAACATTAAAATAATAGTATTCACATTTAATAAATAAACCTATTTCCCTTCCTGCAAACAGCCCCAGCAATACCTATTTCCCGCAACCATCACTGCCATTAAATAATTCATAGTCACATCATTCTCATTAAACTCACCCCAACATTCAATAGCCCCCAAACCACCCCATCTTAAATTAATAGTCACCACCATCGCCCTACAAACAAAATAGCACCCATTAATTAGCCACCACCTACCTCACACTCACTACATTGCAACAAGCCCCCTGTGCCATCACACACACATTACTGTGCCCCTTCTTCACAACTACACTGTGCCCCCTTATGCTCACACTGCGATCTCCCTGCTGCCTTCCCTCCTTCTTTTTCCCTCTGTGCCTCTTTCCCACTTTTTTTTCCTCTGTGCCTCTCTCCCACTTTTTTTTCTCCTCTGTGCCTCTCTCCCTTTTGTTCCCTCTGTGCCTCTCTCCAACTTTTTTTTATTTCTCTGTGCCTCTCTCCCACTTTTTTCTTCCTCTGTGCCTCTCTCCTTTTTTTCCTCCTCTGTGCCTCTCTCCTACTTTTTTTTATTCCTCTGTGCCTCTCTCCCACTTTTTTTTCCTCCTCTGTGCCTCTCTCCCACTTTTTTTTATTCCTCTGTGCCTCTCTCCCACTTTTTTTTATTCCTCTGTGCCTCTCTCCCCCTTTTTTTTATTCCTCTGTGCCTCTCTCCCACTTTTTTTTATTCCTCTGTGCCTCTCTCCCACTTTTTTTTGCTCCTCTGTGCCTCTCTCCCACTTTTTTTATTCCTCTGTGCCTCTCTCCTTTTTTTCCTCCTCTGTGCCTCTCTCCCACTTTTTTTTCCTCCTCGGTGCCTCTCTCCCACTTTTTTTTATTAATCTGTGCCTCTCTCCTTTTTTTTCCTCCTCTGTGCCTCTCTCCCATTTTTTTTTATTCCTCTGTGCCTCTCTCCCACTTTTTTTCTCCTCTGTGCCTCTCTCCCTTTTGTTCCCTCTGTGCCTCTCTCCAACTTTTTTTTATTTCTCTGTGCCTCTCTCCTTTTTTTTCTCCTCTGTGCCTCTCTCCCACTTTTTTTTTCCTCCTCTGTGCCTCTCTCCCACTTTTTTTTATTAATCTGTGCCTCTCTCCTTTTTTTTCTCCTCTGTGCCTCTCTCCCACTTTTTTTATTCCTCTGTGCCTCTCTCCCACTTTTTTTTATTTCTCTGTGCCTCTGTCCTTTTTTTTTCTCCTCTGTGCCTCTCTCCCTTTTGTTCCCTCTGTGCCTCTCTCCCCTTTCTTTATAGTACTGTCCCTCTCTGTTTTCCTCCCCTTGCCTCTCCGTTTCTTTACTTACCTTTTGTCAGCTTCCTTCTTTTCTTCTCTTCTGTCTTCTGTCTTCTGTCTTCTTTCTTCATGCTGTTCATGCTGGCTGCGGCGCTCCTCACTGGCTGACGGGCGTGACTTGATGACGTCCCGCCTGACAGTCATTGTGAATGGAGGAGAGGAGGGACACGGCGCCGCGCGATCACGTGAGTATTATTTTTTTTTGTTTTCTTTTCTTCCAGCTCCCCCCACCAACGAACCCCCCGAGTCTCACTCTCAGGAGATCTCCTCAGTAAGGAGCTTACAGCACGCTGCGGAAGGACTACAGTGACAGGACAACAGACAGAGGTAAGAGCTTGGGGTGGGGGACAGCGGGCGGCTCACGGGGGAGGCCTCGGGGGGGTCCTCACGGGGGGAGGCCCCCCTAGGCCAGGGGCCTACATTTCCTTAATCCGGCCCTGCATGCCCTTAAAGATTGCATGCATCCACAAATCAAGGTCTCTCTACCCTTTGTGACAATGTGCAAAAATGAAGTCCGTTTGCATGTCTGTACCACTGTGTTAATAGGTCATTGATTGTATAGTGCTAAAGATGTTTGGTGCATTGTATAAGATATAATAAAACACCACCTCCATAAAATGCTTGTATGGCTTTTCAGGGCATAAAGAATTCCAAGAGACAGATCATTACAGAATATTAGGCTAAGCAGGATAAAAACAGAAAACAAAACACGCACAAAGTTCTTTTTACATGAAAACATTGCCTCCGGTCATACATTTTATTTTTTATTAAAAATAAAAAGCACATAGGATTTCCTTTCGTTTCACTTGAAGTGTTGCACAACAGAACCGACTACATTTATACAACTGCAGTACATTATTTTTTTTTCTATCAAAGTCTGTAAAATTAAAGTATTTCATGCTTCATACAAAGCAATATAATGGTGGTCTTCACCAGGTGGTAAATAGTAAAACATTATGGGGTATAATTGAAAATACCTGGCAAATCTTGGGGCACTATACACTCACGTTATTATGCCACCTACAGCGACACCAGTTCACACAGAAAATAATTAAAAAGTGAGGAAAAACTTCCCAGCTTGCACCATGTGACAAGCAGTAAAACAAATGACTCTTTCTTAAAGACACAGATGAACTGAAATGAAAAATGCCATTAAATATAACCAGCGAATTTAAGGTTTACTTCTAATTCTACGGTTAGCTTGTTAAACTCTATTTAAAAAGTATACCTCTTCCTAAAGTGTGTAAATGTTTGAGGGCTTTGAAAGATGCAGTTTAACCGTGTTATACGGAATGAGTTAATTCTAAGAAGAATAGATGTAATTGTGGAAATGTATCCAATTAACAAGTCTGCTTGTGAAGTGACAGAGTCCTTGTGAGGTTTGTGGTGGCCATAGGTGCCTTAGGCTAAAGGCATGTTATACTTGTTGGGAAAAGGCAGAAATTGTTCCATTACATGCTTATAAAATGTGTTCTCCAAGACAAACACAAAACAAAAGACACAAGTCAACTGTTGTTTTACAAATGTATTTATTTTTAAGAAAATGCTATAGTTGGGGACCATTTAAAGAAAGTCATATTCATTCTGCCCAATATGTTTTCATTAACATGTTTAGTTCAGCATTAAAATTCGAATAATCCTTTATTTTCTTACTTTTTAATTGAAATTATTTTCTGTTAACTTTATCAGAATGGCACTGTATACTCAAACTAAATAAGAAAGTTGTACTTCACCCATGTATGTATGTAGAAATGTATGTATTTACATATGCACGTATGTTATATGATGCCACACACAATGAAGGATATTTAATAAGATGGTGTAAATTGCAATCTATATGCAAAGTGTTTTTTCTGTGTTGATGAATTGCGCATAGTGCTAAAATGACTTAAGGTGCTAAAATTACAGTTTGAGTTTATTACAAAAGAAAGTAAAAAAAAAATTACCATTATCAGTATGGGCAATTAAAATATAAGCACTGAAAACATCAGGGTGAATGTCCTGCGTTAAAGTAGACAGGATGTAATTGCTAAATATATCTAGCAAACTTAGAAAGCCCCCAAACCTGTTGTACTGTAGAAACTGATAATGCAAATATGCACATGTTTGCACTTAACTTTTACTTTGCCTTATTAAAAAAGCCTAATGTATACAATCTAAACTTCATTAAAGTGAGCCAATACATCTTGTTGGCTTTGTATCATAAGTCTTATGATGAGCTAAACAATATGGTGAGGCTAAAGCCCCAGATGCTCTAAATTCTTTAAGAGTACTTTAGTTAAAATAAGTAAGACATATTTCCAAAAAAATAATAATATATTTGTAAGTAGCTGTGCCCAATGCAAATCAGCTACCCTATGTAACATCTCTTACAAGAGATTTAAAAAACACTTGAGTAGTATTTAACTAAGGCACTGCTGTTACCTAACAAGCTCTATGTGACACGCTGGAGCCTCCGGCTTACTTACCGGGGTTTAGTGCGCAAAGCGGGTCTCCTCCGTGGGGTCTTCTTCAGGCGCTGACGGGTCCTCTGTCTTCCAATGGTGGCCGCCATCTTGGATTTAGGTCTGTGCATGCTTTCTCCTGTTCAGCCATTGTCTGATTGTTTTTCATGCACATGTTATGTGCGTATTGTCGCTAACCAATAACGATTGTCGAACCTCGATTTGTGTTTCCAAAGCACAAAGATTTATTCGCAATAAGTAGAATAATATGCTCAAGCGAAGTAATAGTAAATACAGCCGTTACTTATCGCAGGCGCTCTGGATCCAGTGCAGTCATTCTATCCTGAAGTCTGGGGACAAGATGTCTGCATACTGGATCACAAGCTGCTGCTTATATACACAATCAAATACAGTAATACAATGTAGATGGTATAGCTTGCATCTATTGGTCCAGGTCTCAGGAATGTCCAATCATTGGCTGGTTCATCCTAAGGAATCCAAAGGAGGGGGTCATCTCTGCAGGGGGTATGCTCTGCTCTTCCCGCCAAGATTCCTTAGTCTTAAGTAGTTCATAATTCCCTATCATTCATAACTTGTGTATGCACTCTGCGATTCCCTCGCAGAGTGAACCAAACAGTAGGATATGTAACAAGGTTCATTATGATACCACTCATGATGTTATTCCTTCAACCCGTTCCGTGTATTTCACTAATATGCATGTAACTCTGATATAACATATAAATACTACTATATTTCGACATAACTGACTATGTGTTGCAACTACCATTAATGTGTACTATTTTATAAGTATGCGTGTTTGTGCGAATGTATGGTAAAAGACCAATTACAGTTGCTGCCACGTGTAGTGGATGTGTACGCCCTTTCACGCCGTAGCGTGCCCTTGTACGTAGATGCGTACCGTACGCATCTTTTCAGACAAAGACAACCAAGTTTGCTAGACTTTAATTGAAATTACTTTATCCAATTTGCTGACTTCGACAGCTCCACCCTTTGATAGTGTACTAAACTATCACCCAATCACCGTTTCAAGTTCAGGTTTATACAATACTTCTTCACAGACCATGATCTCGGTATCTGGTACCACCCTTTCAGTCTCTTTCTCAGTATTACTCCTATGAGACCGTTTTCCACACTTCAACACAGTAGGAACACATTCGACAACTAAACCAATTGCTAAGATGACACCCAGTATAAGGAAAAGGAGCTTACCTACACTAGCAACCTATTCCTGTACCCACTCCCCCAGACCGGAGAATCATTTCACAGGGTTCTACCACGAGAACCAACCCGCCACCTTTTCCCCGACCTCATATAACGAAGAATTGTGACTCTTTCGAAATTCTCATTTCAGCTGCAGAATTTCATCCATCTTCCGGTCTATAACCTCTTTAGGGTCATCAGTATTATTAGTAATGTACGTGCAACATTTGACACCGAACTGGGTGGCCAGTATCACACAGTACCCACCAGTAATAGAGGTGAGATAATTTAGTACCAGTCTATGTTGCACCAACTCCTTCTTGTACACTTGTAGCTCCCTTTCAGTATACCTGAAAGTGTCATCATACATCTCAGTGATATTATCTATTAATTTAGCTAGGTCTTGTATATATTTAAAGTTTAATGTTCCCTGAGCGGTCCTGGTGAGATCTAGAGCAACCATAACTTGGAAACCAGCAGTTTCACTAATCAATTTTGTAGCTATGGGTTCCTCACCAGGAATCATATTTCTCTTGCCACGGTGTTCATACTGTGTGTGTATGTATGGTGGTGATGTAGTCTTGTGAATACCAACCATTTCTTCATGAGTAATAGTCATGATTTCAGGAACCAGTTTAGCTAAGAAACACAAGCCCTTGGAACTCGGAGTTACCCAGGAATAAGCTTTCCTCCCACAAACAAAATACACATCATCAGGGAGAACATAAGGAGCAGTATGCCCATGAATTATATCACACAGAGTTTTGATAAAACTACCCATGCCCAGTGTCTCCATTTGTTCTAGACACGTGTCGGCATTAATGACATTTTTACATTTATCTGTAGAGACTTTTCCAATGGATACCTTCTTATGTTTGGATATACGCCCTAATCTGTGACTTCCATCAACATTCCTGCCTAGTAGTGACCTTGTGAGTCTCCCTCTAAAATGAGTGTGGCGAGCCATTGTCTGATCTGATAGGTCAGCCTCCCAATTCTCCAGGCGCTTTGCATGAGATATGTTTAGGCACAGCAAAGATCTGCCTATGGAGTATTGTCGAAGCGTCAGACTAGGGGACCTAGTGTTATTGTACCTCCCTTCTATGGGCCTCCCACCCCTCAATTCGAGTACTTCAGATATGTTTAGAGGGAATGGCAATAGTCCTACATTATGCTGCCCTTGAGGCACGTGAGAGCACACCCAACACTCGGTTTGGTTTAGCACCTTACCCACCAGGGAGTGATAATCCTCCAAAGGATGCCCGCCTATATTCAGACTACTGGGGGACTGGCATCGTTGGATGCATCTCTCTTCAACTAGGGAGTCGCAGAACTTGCAGATACAATACTCATCAGACAATAGCCCCTCACACTGCCTCCGAGTTCCTGAGCTAGCAGACCTTTTCATAACCCCTGGACCAAGTTTGATAATGGGCTGCTCTGAGTATCCTATTAACTTTTCTTCGGCCTCCATTTCATCCGTATCACTCCCAGAACTCTCCTCCATCCTCCTTCACAAAAATAGAATGTCCTAGAAAGAGTAAAAACAAGGAAAATCCTGGAACAAAAGAAAAACAAAAACTGCCACTCCATCGCTGGAAAGATAGTTCTGAGGCAACGTCTCTGGTTCAGGTGTCTCGACTGCAGGCTTTAGGTCTCCCGGAACAGGCTCACAAGTGACAGCTCTATGTCGTCGGTCTTAGTTTTATCTTGCACTTTCTCCGGATTATGGACTCTCCTGCAGTGGGTGGAATGGACCCAAGTGTCTCTCTCTGCAACCTTCAGTGATGTAGTACTGGTCAGCAGCACTTGGTACGGGCCTTCCCAACGTCTGTAGGAGGGATGTGGGATGGCTCAGTTGGAATAGTTTTCCCAACATTTTTCCTCAAACAAGTAAGACATGACATTGCTTTCTTACCAGCCTGAGAGGAAAATCCGGGAGCACACCAGTATGCTCTCACCAGTTTGCACATACCTTCTTTACCCAGGTGAGTCAGGCCGTGTGCTGCTTCAGCCAGGCTTGGATAGTATGTTCGGGGAGCTACAGGCTTACCTTGTCCATCCCTCCAGAGTCCTGAGGACTCTTGACCACATCCCTTCGCCTTCCAGACCGCCTTTTCCTGCAGGGAACACAAATCTTGCATTTCAATTAATTTCAGCATGTCTATACAGTCATAGGTTGCCCTGCTGCCCATTTAGCAGCTTCGTCTGCCCTGTTGTTGCCCAATGACACTGGGTCTTCTTCAAAGGTATGGGCTTTGCACTTTATGATGGCTACTGTTCTGGGTAACTGTATCGCTGTCAGAAGTCCTTTTATGTGTTGTGAGTGTGCCACTGGTGTACCTGCTGCTGTCGTAAAGTTTCTAAGACGCCAAAGGGCCCCAAAATCGTGCACTACCCCGAAGGCGTACCTAGAGTCAGTATATATATTGGCTGATTTACCATCTGCCAATTCACACACTCTCCTTAGTGCTACTAGTTCCGCCACCTGGGCTGAGTGAGGTGGGCCAAGGGGTTCAGCTTCTACCACATCCTGATCGTATACAACAGCGTAACCAGTACATAGCTCTCCTGTCTCTGTCTGTCTATGGCAACTTCCGTCTGTATAAAACGTAAAATCTACATTTTCTAAGAGGGTGTCACGTATGTCGGGCCTTGCAGTAAAGGTCTGATTCAGGTGTTCCATACAGTCATGCGTGTCAGTACTCTTGTCTAACTCATCATCAACCAGGGTCTCCTCACCTCCCACCCTTTGTGTCTCTAGAGACACATACGAAAGGTATGTAGCTGGATTTAAGGTGCTACATCGTTTGATGGTGATGTTTGAGGGTGCCATCAGGGCTAGTTCCCACTTTGTGAATCTAGCTGAAGAAACATGTCTGGTTTGGGTTGAATTTAACAGAGCTGATACAGCATGGGGTGTATAGATAGTTGAATTATGTCCTAATACTACGTCCTCGCTCTTACTCACCAGAAGAGCCGTTGCTGCTACACTTCTGAGACATGTTGGGAGTGATCTTGCCACATTGTCTAATTGTGCACTGTAGTATGCTACCGGTCTGCTAGCGTCACCATGTTTCTGTGCGAGGACACCTGCTGCACAACCATCAGCTTCTGTACAAAATAGCTCAAAAGGCTTTTCATAATCAGGTATTCCCAATGCAGGTGCTCTAGTCAGACTATCTTTAAGAGTAAAGAACGCTTGCTCTGACTCTTCTGTGTGTACAACACATTCTGGTTTTGAGGAAGAGACTAGCTCCTGCAATGGTAATGCCAGAATAGAAAAACCTGGGATCCAGGATCTACAGTACCCACACATCCCTAAGAAAGTACGAATCTGCTTCTGGCTCTGCGGCAGAGTCATGTGTTGTATGGCCTCAATTCTGTCGGTTGTCAGGTGTCTTAGCCACTTAGTGAGGCAGTGTCCTAAGTATTTGACCTTAGTCTGACATGGCTGTAATTTATCCTTTGCCACCTTGTGCCCTGTTTGTGAAAGATGAAGCAACAACAATTTAGTATCATGTAAACATGACATAAAAGAATCAGAGCACAACAACAAATCGTCCACATATTGAATTAGAACAGACCCATTGTGGGGTTGAAAGGATTGCAAACAGTCATGTAAGGCTTGGGAGAAAATACTGGGGCTGTCAATGAACCCCTGGGGTAGTCTGGTCCATGTGTACTGCACTCCCCTGTAGGAGAATGCAAAAAGGTATTGGCAGTCAGGGTGAAGAGGGACTGAGAAGAAAGCAGAACATAGATCAATGACATGAGGATGACAGCTGGATTCGCCACTACGGGGAATTGGCTCTCAACAAATTTATTAATTCCCCTTAAGTCCTGGACTAATCTATAGCCCCTCCCCCCATTCTTCTTCACAGGGAAAATGGGACTATTTGTTGTACTGGCTGTACGAATTAAAATCCCTTGTTGTAACAGCCTCTCAATAACAGGATATACCCCTAGTTCCACCTCCAGTTTTAATGGATACTGTGGGATTTTTGGAGCTATCCTACCACTTTTTAGATTGACCATGACAGGGGCTACGTTTGCCATCAGTCCAGTGTCCTGTCCATCTCTGGTCCATAGGGAACCTGGTATTTCCAGCAACATTCCCTTTACTTGAGATGGACTTTGTTCTATAACAGGAGAGTGTAACATTAACCTTTGAGGGGTGTCCAATATATCCTGTACCTCATGTGCGACCTTCTACGGTATATCTAAGAACACACCATCAGAAGTACAGTATATGACACATCCCATTTTACATAACAAGTCTCTCCCTAGCAAGTTAGTAGGAGCCGCTGCAGCCAAGAGAAACGAATGCTTAGTATGCAGAGGCCCGATAGTAACTTCAGCGGGTTTAGTTAGAGGATAATGTAACACTTTTCCCGTTACCCCCATAGCTGGAATAGTTTAACTAGTCACCTGTAGATTGAAGGGAGAGGTTATCACAGATCGTACCGCCCCTGTATCTACAAGAAAAGTTTGTTTCCTACCAGCTATGTCAACTATCATTTTTGGTTCTTCACTCTGACTCTCAGTTAACCTCACTGGCTGTAGACTACAGGTATGACCTGACCCCTAGCGCTGACTATTGATTTCCCGCGCAGCATTTGCTGCTGTAATAAGCGCGGGTAAATGTGAGTCTTCTAGTCTATGTGAATCCCTCCTTGGAGGATATCTATGTGACCCTTCATTAGGATTATACCTTCCTTTTGTACAATCTTTTCTCATATGTCCTTCTTCTTTGCAATTGTAACATCTGAACATTCTGCGTTTCCCGTTATGTGGGTTATATGCTGGTGGTCGTGTATGCATTTCCCCTAATGCCTGTATACTCACCGTCATCAACTTGTCATTTTTTTCTTCCCTTTTCCTAAAGATATTTTTGTCATGTTCCACAGCAACTTCTCTAAGAGAATCTACCGTGCTGCCTCTCCAACCAGGGGTTGAGGTTTGTACTCTTGTTTTTAGATTTTCCTTTAAACCATCCATCAGTACTGTTACCGCTACTTCCCTATGATGTGGGTTCTCCCTTATATCTGATACCCCCGTAAACTGTGTCATTGATGCAAGAGCTCTACCAAAATAATCCGCTGCAGTTTCACTGTCTTTTTGTTTTATGGTGAAAATCTTACTCCAATTTACCACTACTGGAAAATATATGGCTAAGTGTTTGACAATTCTTTCTATATTCTTTTGGTTAATCTCATCAGTCAAGGTGTCATCTTCCTCCAACAAACAATCTTCAATAAATTTTTGTATGTTAGTATTGGGAGGAAGACACGCCCTCAACACTACACGCCAATCCTTATTGGTTGGTTCGTGGGCATTTCCTAAGTCTTTAACAAATTTCTGACATTTAGCTAACTCCTTTCTAGGATCTGGGAATTCAGTCATAATGGAACGTAATTCTGATCTAGTCCAGGGACAATGCATTGTAACATTTCTTAAAGGAACTTCACCATCCTTATCCGGTTTCCCATTGGGAACTGATATTGTGCGGACTGGGAACGCACCCTCTGGTACACTAACTTCAGGGGACACCACAGGATTTGCTGGTTCTAGATTTAGAACGCTTTCACTCCTAGTAATCACGCTACTCTCACCTATCTCAGCCATTTTCTCATACTTGCGCTGAGCCTCTAGTACACTAACGGCATGGGCAATGGCCGAAATCATCTTCATTTTCAGATACACTTGATTTAAACTGGCTTAAAACAGGATACAGCTTAGCAATTTTTCTATTGTCAGTTTTAACAACGGCTGTACTTACCCCTCCCGCCACATAAAGTGGCGGGGGCGCGCTTGCGCTGAGTTCGCCACGCTTCCCAACGGCTATCTCCGTTGTGTGCGCGCTTTTAGCCACGCCTACTTCCGCTTTGCATTCGCTGCTCTGCCATGTGTTACCTTCCATTTGCCACAATTTTAAACAATCATTATGTTTATTCCTCACCTTCATTGAGGTAATCAACCATACTTTATCTTTTACAGTATTTAGTACCTCTGCATTAAAACTCCCTATTGTTGGGAAAGGCCTATCACAACCTTTGGTCATCTTGACCCACGTGTCGCAATACGCAGTTGCGTATGCACCATATTTCTTACACATGAGAAATCTCGCTGAACCAATAGGACCTTCCTTAGGCAGTACCTTGGCCTTCTCTAGCGTTTCCTTAGCACCCATATTGAACAATAGGGTCCCAGAAATATCACAATATCCTGCCACAAAATAGGGTTCCAGAAATAACACAATATTCAGCCACTAATTTTCAACACTACCGCTAGAGATATTTTACCGGCCTGTGGACGTATTTGCTACAAGCCGCGTCCACTCGCTTCCACTTGTATTAGACAAGGACCCCTAATACAGAAATATCAATGCGGACTAAAGGGTTATCAGCTTCCTGATCACCCCTGACTCTCCAACAAAAATCTGTTGAGTTTATTACAACTGGTAGCATCCGGTAAAGTCAATTACCAGCCTTACCAACGTAATTCCTCCCCGTTACTCCCAAGTCACAATCACGGCTTTCCTTGCCGTGCGGTGCAATCGCAACGCTTAAAGCTAATCCGTAAGCGATGCGATTACCCTTTGGTGCACGTCGCGAAAACTTATTCAGTTTCCGCCCCCCGGTATACCTGCCTTGTATACCGTACACCAGTTGGGCACCTGCCTCGTCAAACAGCAACTGACACTCTATTTTGCAATAGATAAAACCTTAGTGTATTTAAAGCCAACAAATCACACGACATACACCTTTTCTGCGCAGAAAATAAAAGAATTCCCAACAATAGTAATAATGTCCCAGAGGTTTTCACAAGTAATTATATTATGCACATATAATAACTATCAAGACGATTGTTTAACCACATGGCAAATCTACCAGAAGTTCGCGTACGCACAGCAGGAAATACACATACGCTAAGCAATGCAATACGGTTAAAACGCACAATGACAGTAAAAAGAAACAGTTTTCTCTTTTGTCCCTAGGTTCTAGTTAGCGTGCCCTAGATAATGCAAAACGGACATTCGGTTTCGCAACACAGAGTAAAATTCAGGTTTTGAACATAATGCGTTCTTACCCGTTTATGACGCGTCTCCACCCTTTGTTGAGGAACCGAAATCCGTTGGTCTTGCGTATCATCGGCAACGAAACCTCCAAAGCTCACGAGCCCCCAAATTGTTATGTGCGTATTGTCGCTAACCAATAACGATTGTCGAACCTCGATTTGTGTTTCCAAAGCACAAAGATTTATTCGCAATAAGTAGAATAATATGCTCAAGCGAAGTAATAGTAAATACAGCCGTTACTTATCGCAGGCGCTCTGGATCCAGTGCAGTCATTCTATCCTGAAGTCTGGGGACAAGATGTCTGCATACTGGATCACAAGCTGCTGCTTATATACACAATCAAATACAGTAATACAATGAAGATGGTATAGCTTGCATCTATTGGTCCAGGTCTCAGGAATGTCCAAGGGGTTGTCAATCATTGGCTGGTTCATCCTAAGGAATCCAAAGGAGGGGGTCATCTCTGCAGGGGGTATGCTCTGCTCTTCCTGCCAAGATTCCTTAGTCTTAAGTAGTTCATAATTCCCTATCATTCATAACTTGTGTATGCACTCTGCGATTCCCTCGCAGAGTGAATCAAACAGTAGGATATGTAACAAGGTTCATTATGATACCACTCATGATGTTATTCTTTCAACCCGTTCCGTGTATTTCACTAATATGCATGTAACTCTGATATAACATATAAATACTACTATATTTCGACATAACTGACTATGTGTTGCAACTACCATTAATGTGTATTATTTTATAAGTATGCGTGTTTGTGCGAATGTATGGTAAAAGACCAATTACTGTTGCTGCCACGTGTAGTGGATGCGTACGCCCTTTCACGCCGTAGCGTGCCCTTGTACGTAGATGCGTACCGTACGCATCTTTTCAGACAAAGACAACCAAGTTTGCTAGACTTTAATTGAAATGACTTTATCCAATTTGCTGACTTCGACACACAGTCAATCTCCAGACTATATAAGCACTACATGCTTCTCAGCTAATCCTGGTATACTGTCCTGTATCCTGTATCCATTCCTATTCAGCAGGTCCTGGTATCCAGTACTACATTCTTCTCAGCTAATCCTGGTATCCTGGTTTCCTGTATCCATTCCTATTCAGCAGGTCCTGGTATCCAGGGCTACATTCTTCTCAGCTAATCCTGGTACCCTGGTTTCCTGTATCCATTCCTATTCAGCAGGTCCTGGTATCCAGTACTACATTCTTCTCAGCTAATCCTGGTACCCTGGTTTCCTGTATCCATTCCTATTCAGCAGGTCCTGGTATCCAGGGTTACATTCTTCTCAGCTAATCCTGGTATCCTGGTTTCCTTTATCCATTCCTATTCAGCAGGTCCTGGTATCCAGGGCTACATTCTTCTCAGCTAATCCTGGTAACCTGGTTTCCTGTATCCATTCCTATTCAGCAGGTCCTGGTATCCAGTGCTACATTCTTCTCAGCTAATCCTGGTATCCTGGTTTCCTGTATCCATTCCTATTCAGCAGATCCTGGTATCAAGTACTACATGCTTCTCAGCTAATCCTGGTTTCCTGTATCCATTCCTATTCAGCAGATCCTGGTATCCAGGGCTACATGCTTCTCACCTGTAACAGATTCTGGATACTATATTACTAATCTTGATTAGCACTGGCTTACCTGAGGTACGGAGTCTAACGATCTCCCCGGTGTTCACCAAGAACCGCCGCAAGGCGGGGTGGGCCTTGCTGCCAGGAGTCGCAGGTCGCGGTCCCCAGGTTCGCCTCAAGATGTAGTACAGCGGGATGAAGCGGTGGTAGCGGAGTCAAACAAGCCGGTTCGGTACACAGGAATGGAGTCAGGCAGAATCAGAAGGCAACTCGGAGTCAACAAGCCAGGTTCGGTACACGGGTCACAAGAATAGGAGACTGGTCAGCAAGCCGGGTCGGTACACAGGGATAGGAGAGCCAGGGAAGTCAAACAGGCAGAGATCAGCACACAGGAAGACACTGGAAACTGGAAGACACTGCAATCCACGAAGAGCAGGAGCCAGGAACAGGTAAGTGTTGCTCTGACACTCAGCGAGTGTCAGAGTGAGGTTTTTATACTGAAGGGGATTCAAAATCCCCGCCTCTAGGTTTGTGGTCATGTGACCGCCTCCGGGTGCAGTCACATGGTCCTGAATGCGGAAGTGCGGCTGGACGGAGCGGCGGGGATCAGGTAAGTCCGTGACAGTACCCCCTGCCATAAAGGTGGACTCCGAACACCTAATAGGGTTTCAAAGGAAATTTTTTATGGAAGGATTTAAGTAGACGGGGAGCATGTAGATCAATGGCTCTTACCCATGAGCGCTCCTCAGGGCCGTAACCCTTCCAATCTATCAAGAATTGTATGGCACCTTGAACTTTACGAGAATCTAGGATAGTTTTAATCTCGTATTCAACTTGATCCAGATCCACAGCAGGAGGGGGAGTTCTGGATGAGGTGGAGAATCTGTTGGTTACCATCGGTTTTAACAAGGAGACATGGAAGACATTGGGTATGCGTAAAGAGGGAGGCAGACTCAATCTAAAGGCTACGGGATTAATAATCTCAGATATAGCGAATGGGCCAATAAACTTGGGAGCAAATTTTTTACTGGGAACTTTTAAACGAATGTTCTGGGTGGATAGCCATACCCTGTCACCAACTGCAAAACTTGGAGTCATTCTTCTCCTTTTATCGTATAATTTTTTGGAACGGGTAGTTGCTTGCTTTAAATTTGTCTTGGTTTGTTCCCAAATATCAGAGAAGTTACGAAACAGAGAGTCCACTGCTGGAACTTCAGAAGATGAGACTTGAGAGAAGGTGGGTAGTCTAGGATGGCAGCCATACAGAACAAAAAAGGGGGAGTTAGAGATGGCCTCATGGAAATGGTTGTTATGGGCGAACTCGGCCCAAGGGAGAAGGTCCACCCAGTTGTCTTGGTTACTAGAGATAAATATTCTTAGAAACTTCTCTAATTCTTGGTTGGTTCTCTCAGTAGCCCCATTGGACTGGGGATGATATGTGGAAGAAAAGTCAAGCTTAATCCCGGATTTATTGCAAAAAGACCGCCAAAATTTTGATATGAATTGTGATCCCCTATCGGAGACAATATGTTGAGGACAGCCGTGGAGGCGAAATATTTCTTTAATAAAAATATCGGCTAAGGAGGAGGAAGAAGGAAGGCCTTTGAGAACAATAAAGTGGGCTGTTTTAGAGAAGCGATCTGTGACCACAAGCACTACAGTACAGGATTTGGAAGGGGGAAGGTCCGTGATAAAATCCATGGAGATCTGTGACCAAGGGTAATCAGGAATGGGTAATGGGAGCAAGCATCCATAAGGCTTCTTCCTAGAGGTCTTGTGTTGAGCACATTTGGAACAAGCAGCAACAAAACTCTTCACATCCTCCAGCAAGGAAGGCCACCAGTAGCTTCGGGACAATAAGTCCCAGGTCTTGCGAATGCCGGCATGCCCAGAGAAGAGTGAGTGATGAGCCCAGTGAAGGAGCCGGGTGCGTAGATGTGGCAAGATGAATGTTTTGCCTGGAGGACAACCCTTTTTCAGGTGTGTGGCTGCCAATATTTGACATGGATTTACAATGAATTTATTATCTTCCGATATCTTCAGCTGGATCAAAAGAGCGAGATAAGGCGTCTGCCTTCGTATTCTTAGATCCCGAGTGAAAAGTGATGTTGAAATCAAAGCGTGAGAAGAATAAGGACCACCTTGCTTGTCGAGGGTTTAGACATCGAGCAGTGCGTAAGTAAAGCAAATTCTTATGGTCGGTATATATGGTGATAGGAAACTGCGCTCCTTCTAGTAAATGTCTCCATTCGGAGAGAGCCAATTTGATGGCCAGGAGCTCTTTGTCGCCAATCCCATAATTCCTCTCAGCAGGTAAAAAGCGACGGGAAAAGAATCCGCAGGGATGAAGTTTTCCAGAAGGACCTCGCTGTGATAGTACGGCTCCTGTGCTAACAGAAGAGGCATCTACCTCCAGGACAAAAGGACGAGAACAATCTGGCTGTTGAAGAATGGGTGCAGATGAAAAGAGAGACTTTAATAATATAAAGTCTTGGATAGCCTCAGTGGACCAAATACCAGCATCAGCAGATTTGCGGGTCAATGCTGTGATGGGAGCCACGAGAGAGGAGTACCCCTTGATAAATTGACGATAATAGTTGGAGAATTCTAGGAAGCGTTGAGTGGCCTTAAGGCCCGAAGGTTGGGGCCAGTCAAGTATGGCTTTCAATTTTGTGGGATCCATCTGTAGACCGGTGCCCGAAATAATATATCCCAGGAAGGGAATTTGTCTCTGCTCGAAGGTGCATTTCTCCAATTTGCAAAATAACTGATTTTTTCGGATACGAGAGAGGACCTCCAATACATGAGTACGATGAGATGCTAGATCTTGAGAAAAGATGAGAATGTCGTCCAAGTAGATGACTACAGATTTGTACAAGAGGTCTTGAAACAGCTCATTCATAAAGCTCTGAAATATGGCTGGGGCATTGCATAGCCCAAATGGCATGACCAGATATTCAAAGTGGCCGCCTCGGGTGTTAAACGCCGTCTTCCATTCATCCCCCTCCTTAATGCGTATAAGGTTATACGCTCCTCTGAGGTCAAGTTTAGAAAAGATGGTGGCACCCTTATTCCGGTCAAATAATTCGGAAATCAGTGGCAGTGGATACCGATTTTTAACGGTAATGGCATTCAGGCCTCTGTAATCAATGCAAGGGCGGAGGCCCCCATCTTTCTTTTTTACGAAGAAGAAGCCAGCCCCAGCTGGGGAGGCAGACTTACGGATGAAGCCCCTGTTTCGATTTTCTTGGATGTACTCCTCCATAGCCTTAGACTCCGGGAGGGAAAGGGGGTAAACACGGCCCCTAGGAGGAGTCTTGCCAGGTATCAGATCAATGCCACAGTCCCAGATTCTGTGAGGAGGAAGTCTAGTGGCCTCTTGTTGACAAAAAACATCAGAGAAGGTTTGGTATGGCTCAGGCAGGAGAGTCACAGGAAATTCTTGGGAACGTCTGGGACTATTCGGAGGAACCACTCTCTGTAGGCAGCGAGAGAAGCAGGACTGTCCCCAGGACAATATGTGACCAGATTTCCAGTCTAAGGTGGGAGAGTGGACACGAAGCCATGGAAGTCCTAGGATGACTGGGTTGGTAGATCTCTGTATTACTAGAAAAGAAATCTTCTCCCGATGAAGTGCTCCTATCTGAAGCAGAAGAGGAATAGTGCGTACCAGAATGGACCCCTCAGGAATTCTTCCCCCATCAATGGCCATCAGAGAGATGGGTTGTTCCAAAGCTTGTGTGGGAATAGCGAATTGTTTAACTATTGTGGCAGAAATGAAATTTCCTGCGGCTCCGGAATCTAGAAGAGCCGACTGCGGGAAGGTCTTTTGTCCTAACTGAAGGGAAATGGGAATAGACAGGCAATCATTACTATTGGGAACTGACTGACACTGAGAAAAGAGGCCCAACGATACAGCTCCAGAACTCGTTAGGCCCTGTCGTTTCCCGAGCGTTTGGGACAAGAACTCAGAAGATGGCCACTCTCTCCACAATATAAACACAACTTGTTCCGAAATCTCCTCTCCCTCTCTTCGGCTGATAGGCGGGTCCTCCCAAGTTGCATGGGCTCTTCAGGGGGAAGAACAGGGGTTTGGAAGTTGGGGGCCAAGCAAATCATACTACGCCGCGACTGTTCCTTCTCGGAATTACGTTCCTTGAAACGCAAATCAACTTTGACACAGAGGGAGATAATGTCGTCCAAAGACGTAGGGAGGTCCTGGGATACCAACTCGTCTTTGATTCGGTCTGAAAGGCCCTGCCAGAATGTAGCTACTAGGGCCTCATCGTTCCAGCGAAGTTCAGAGGCCATAGTTCTGAAGTGGACCGCATACTGCCCCACAGACTGGTTTCCTGGCGGAGACGTAGTAAGCCGGAAGCGGCATTGGACACCCTTCCTGGCTCATCAAATATTTTCTTGAAGGTGGACAAGAAGAGGTTGAAGTTATGTAGAATGGGGTCGTCCCTCTCCCATAAGGGGGAAGCCCATGCTAAGGCTTGCCCGGACAATAACGAAATCACATAGGCCACCTTCGTTTTCCCGGAGGGGAAGTTCCCAGGTAGAAGCTCGAATTGTATGGAGCATTGATTTAAAAATCCTCTGCAATTTTTAGGGTCTCCATCGAACTTGGGTGGGTTAGGTAACCGTAGCTGCGAGGAAGAAGCTGCTGCTGCGGCCTGAGGTACAGGGGCCACTGCCGGCCCAGGTGATCCACCAGCCACTAGGGTGTTCTGGACAACATCCAACCGAGTGGATAGACTATTGAGGAATTTTAAAAGTTGCTATTGATTAGCTTCTTGCTTATCCATCCTTCCTACTAAATGCTCAAACAGATCTTTAGCTGTGGTATCCATGGTCAGAGCAAACTGTAACAGATTCTGGATACTATATTACTAATCTTGATTAGCACTGGCTTACCTGAGGTGCGGAGTCTAACGATCTCCCCGGTGTTCACCAAGAACCGCCGCAAGGCGGGGTGGGCTTTGCTGCCAGGAGTCGCAGGTCGCGGTCCCCAGGTTTGCCTCAAGATGTAGTACAGCGGGATGAAGCGGTGGTAGCAGAGTCAAACAAGCCGGTTCGGTACACAGGAATGGAGTCAGGCAGAATCAGAAGGCAACTCGGAGTCAACAAGCCAGGTTCGGTACACGGGTCACAAGAATAGGAGACTGGTCAGCAAGCCGGGTCGGTACACAGGGATAGGAGAGCCAGGGAAGTCAAACAGGCAGAGATCAGTACACAGGAAGACACTGGCAACTGGAAGACACTGCAATCCACGAAGAGCAGGAGCCAGGAACAGGTAAGTGTTGCTCTGACACTCAGCGAGTGTCAGAGTGAGGTTTTTATACTGAAGGGGATTCAAAATCCCCGCCTCTAGGTTTGTGGTCATGTGACCGCCTCTGGGTGTGGTCACATGGTCCTGAATGCGGAAGTGCGGCTGGACGGAGCGGCGGGGATCAGGTAAGTCCGTGACATCACCTAATCCTGGTATCCTGGTCTCCTGTGTCTGTTCCTATTTTGGTCTTCCCTTGTTGGCTAATAACATTTCCTCCTGTTAGTCTTACCTGATGCCCATCCAGAGAAGCAAGACCTGCAGGGTGTAAGCAGCAAAGCCCAGTCCTGTTTCAGTGTGAAAATCTTCACCTTGTTAAACTACGCAACTCCATGGTGGGTGTAGTCAAACCAGGCAGATTATAAAGAGTCAAACCAACCCTGCGTTTTCTGTTACAGTCTACACATGTGCAGTAATAATTATTTAAGTAGCGCATAGTGTTACTTAAACGTTCAGTTCCTCTGCATGTGTAGAATGTTTAAGTAACAGCAGTTATGTAAGGGAAAACTCAGGAGTCAATTTGCCCTTAAAGAGAAAGGTTGTCATGTCCTGCTGCATGTGACTGCCAATGTCACTTGCACCGTTGCCCACTTTGACATGCCTTCCAACTGGCATTCTAGAGAGACAAAAACAAAAACTGAACTGGCGTTCAAATACATACAGGGTCCACTTCTCCTTGAGACATAAGTTTGACAAATGTAAATTTCTAATTAATAAAATTAATTGTAAGCAATATATTTATTATGTGCTAGGGTTGGTGAAACAAACAACTGGTGGGTGTGGTTAGAATGTAACCCTGTTATCAAACATTTCTTCTTAATGTAAGTTTGTGCAATAACAGCTATGGGCCTCTGAGATCATGGCCACCCCATGTGTTCTCTCTGTCTCCTATGCATTAGCTAATTATAATGCTATAAAATCAACTTAATGAACTGAATGTGTTACTAAAATAACATATTATGAGTGATAGGTTTAGGTCTTGTTTGAATTTTAATCTTATGTTGAGCATAAGCACATTTAACAAAATAGTTATGTGTTAGCACTTATTTTTGCATGGGATTTGCATCCGCCTGTTCTTAAGGCCTCTTAAGTTTTACTTACCGATAAACCGAAGTTAGGGGGACCTTACTATATGTTAGGAACCCCTCCAGCCGGCACAACACAACCCGGAGTCTACTCTGCCAGTTAGGTGTTCACTGGAGCCCCTGATGGTGGGGACAGACTGGGCCGCAGACTGACAGAGGGTCGTGAAGTGTGTACCGGCTGGGGAGAACCCAGGCAAGAAGAGTCAGGTCCACGCAGAGGTCAAAGGCCGGCAGCAGGTAACAGTAATGATGAACAAGCTGAGGTCAGAGGTCACAGGCAAAGTAGCAGAACGGGTAAACAAGCCAAGGATCAGGGTCACAGGAAACACAAGCGAAGTCCAATACGAAGCCAAGGGTCATACACGGGAAGTCAAACGTAGATACAGGATACAGGGACTGGAACAAGCAGGTCAGCAGACTGGAGCACAGAAGCTATAACCGGCAATGAGGCAGCAGACCTCATTGCCTTAAGTACAGACACAGACCAATCAGCAGTTGAACACACTCCTGCAGGCTAATTTACTAGTATCCAGCAGGGCCAATCAGGGCTTGCCCCTGACCTACACAGTTGCAGGCTAATGCCTGTTAATAAGCCTAATCAGCCCACAGGCTGCCTGCTATGCGCATGCGCCCGGCTACCAGCACCGCCGGGACGCAGCGCTAGTGTACTAGCGTCTGGCCGTTGCCCTGGTAACGGCCGGACAGGAAGAGGAAATGACGTCCCGGTCGTCAAGGTGACGGCCGGGACGCTGGGGCGCATGAGAAGCGAGCCGCGGCGGCTGTGAGTACCGCCGCGGCTCGTGACAGTACCCCCCCCTTGAGGAGGGGTCAAGGGACCCCGACACCCAGGTTTTCTTGGAAATTTCCTGAAGAATTCCTTCAATTGTTTGGGAGCATGGAGTTGTCTCCGCGGAACCCAAGAGCGTTCTTCTAACCCGCGGTTCCTCCACTGTACCAAAAAGTGCACCTGTCCTTGCACTTTTTTGGAATCCAAGATTTTCTGAACACTGTACCTCTGTGGCTTGCCTGAAGACTGGGCTTGAGCTGGATAAAGAACTGGTTTTAACAGAGAACAATGAAATGTGTTTGGAATTCTTAACGAGCCCGGAATTTTTAACCTAAATGCAACAGAGTTCACCTGCTTGATGATGGGAAACGGCCCGATGAATTTAGGGCCCAACTTCTTGCAAGGTTGCTTCAGCCTGATATTTTTTGTAGACAGCCAGACTTTCTGGCCAACCTTAAGAGAGCAGGGGGTACGGTGTCGGTCCGAAATTTTTTTTGCAACAAGTGAGGCTTGTTTTAAAGATGAATGTACTTTCTTCCAGACAACTCTGAGATCCCTGGCAGTGGAACGGATCTCCTGAATACCAACGGACTGGAGTGAATACAAAGAGTTAGATCTGGGGTGGAAACCATAATTGCAAAAGAACGGAGAGGTTTTCGTGGATGAGTGACAGGAGTTGTTACAGGCAAATTCTGCCCAGGGCAACAAGGAGGACCAGTTGTCATGGAACTCCGATATGTAGCATCGCAAGAACTTCTCCAAGGACTGGTTAACCCTTTCAGTCTGCCCATTTGACTGAGGGTGGTATGCAGATGATAAACTGACCTTGATTCCCAGGAGGGTACAGAATGATCTCCAGAACTGCGCTATGAACTGGGAACCCCGATCGGAGACGATGTCTGTAGGGAGTCCATGGAGGCGGAAAATGTGTTGAATGAACAAGATTGCCAAATCTCGAGCAGTAGGAAGCCTAGTGAGTGGAATGAAATGCGCCATCTTGCTGAACCGGTCTACCACGACCCAAATGGTATTGTGTCCCGCAGAGGGTGGCAGATCGACTATAAAGTCCATGGACAGATGTGTCCAAGGTTTACCAGGGGCGGCCAACGGAACTAACTGACCTACCGGGCGAGTCCTGGGAACTTTGTTCCTGGCACAAACTTCACAGGACCGGACGTGACTCTTGACGTCAGCAGACAGAGACGGCCACCATACAGTACGGGAAAGGATTTCCAGTGTTTTGTAGACTCCAGGATGCCCAGCAGTCCGACTGTTGTGTGCCTCAGCAAGGACTGTCTTCCTTAGATGAACTGGGACAAACAAACATCCTGCCGGAGTGTTATCAGGAGCCAACCTCTGGAACCTTTGTAAGGTACAGCTCAAATCTTGAGTTAATCCGGCATGAATCATAGACACAGGAACAATAGGCTCTGGGCAGGTGACCGGAGCATGATGTGCCAGGAAACTTCTAGACAGGGCGTCCGCTTGAATATTTTTGGAACCAGGACGATAGGTGATAATAAAGTTGAACCGAGTGAAGAACAGCGACCACCGAGCCTGTCGGGGGTTCAGACGTTTGGCTGACTGTATATACTGTAAGTTTTTATGATCCGTTATAACGGAGATCTGGTGTGCAGCGCCTTCCAACCAGTGCCTCCATTCCTCAAAGGCCCATTTAATTGCCAGCAATTCTCGGTTTCCCACGTCATAGTTGGTTTCCGCTGATGAGAACTGACGGGAAAAAAAGGCACATGGATGTAAGCGGTGGGTCTGGGGGTCTTTTTGTGACAAGACGGCCCCAGCACCGACGTCAGACGCATCTACCTCAAGAACAAACGGTACCCTAGGATCCGGATGTCTGAGAACCTGAGCAGACACAAAAGCTTTCTTCAGGGTTTTGAATGCATTTATTGCCTGTTGTGACCAAACAGTTGGATCACCTCCTTTGCGGGTCAAGGTGACGATAGGAGCCACGATATCAGCAAAGCCGCCAATAAACCTCCTGTAGTAATTGGCGAATCCCAGGAATCTCTGGACCGCCTTGAGGTTATTCGGTTGTATCCAATCCAGAATTGCTTGGACCTTGGTTGGGTCCATGGAGAAACCTTCTGAGGAGATTAGATAACCGAGGAAGGATACCTTCTGGACCTCAAACTCGCATTTCTCGAGTTTAGCGTAGAGGTGATGTTCCCGTAATTTCTGTAGGATTTGTCTGACATGACCCTGGTGCACAGACAACGATTTTGAATATATGAGGATGTCATCTAAGTAAACAACAACAAAGTGTCCCAGGAACTCACGTAACACCTCATTAATCAAGTCCTGAAATACGGCAGGAGCATTACTAAGGCCAAACGGCATGACCAGGTATTCGTAATGGCCCGAGAGCGTGTTGAAAGCCGTCTTCCACTCATCACCTGCTCTAATACGTATGAGATTATAGGCCCCACGAAGATCAATTTTTGTGAAGATAGTGGCTCCTCTTAATTGATCAAAAAGAACGGAGATGAGGGGAAGGGGGTAGGTGTTCTTAACTGTAATAAGGTTCAGCCCTCGATAATCGATACAGGGTCTGAGTCCACCGTCCTTCTTGGGTACAAAGAAACACCCCGCTCCTACTGGGGACTTGGATGGCCTGATGAAGCCCTTCTCCAAGTTTTCGTCAATATACTCCTGCATGGATTTGGTCTCTGGACCAGAGAGAGGATACAAGCGTCCCTTGGGTAATTTAGAGCCCGGAATGAGCTCAATGGCACAGTCGAAATTGCGGTGCGGTGGTAGTGTGTCAGCAGCCTTTTTGGAGAAAACATCCCAATAGTCATGATACTGAGAAGGGAGCTGCTCCGGAATAGACTGAATAATACGTAGAGGTAGTGTCAAGCAAGACTGTGTACAGTGGGGGCTCCACTGGACAATTTCTCCTTTTGCCCAATCCATGACGGGGTTATGGCAGAATAGCCAAGGGTGGCCCAGAATTAAAGGAACCGAAGGACATTCGATAAGACGTAAGACTATGGATTCCGAATGAAGAGCGCCAATGTTCAACTGTAAGGGTGGGGTCTCCCAAGTAATCTTGCCGCCTGGCAACGGACTACCATCTAAGCCACATACCGTAATGGCAGATTGGAGTTTAATCCGCGGAATACCAGCAGAGCGGGCAAACTCGATGTCAAGGAAGTTGCCAGCAGCCCCACTGTCAATGAAGGCTGATAGTTTCGTAGAACGAGCACTGAACGTGAGCTGTGCAGGGACCAATAGTGCATTTTTCTGGGAGACAATTTGTAGACCTAAGTGAACTCTCCCCTCGTTCCTTAGGCATGCTCGTTTCCCGACTTGTTTGGGCAAGAACGGGAGAAGTGGCCTCTTGCGCCACAATATAAACATAAGCCTTGTGACCGTCTCCTGTCTCTCTCCTCAGAGGAAAGACGGTATGCTCCCAATTGCATTGGTTCCTCACCATCCTGGGAGATAGGAACGAAGGCGGATGGAGGTGATGACGTTTCCTTTTCAGTTTTCCGCTCTTTATATCTCCTGTCAATTTTAATGGAGAGGTGCATCAGTTCCTCCAGAGAGCTAGGAGACGGGTATTGCACCAGCGAATCTTTAATCTGTTCAGATAGGCCGACACGGAACTGACTACGTAAGGCAGGGTCGTTCCATCCACTGTCAGGTGACCATCTACGGAATTCCGCGCAGTATTCTTCTGCCGACCGTCTGCCTTGTTTCAAGGACCGTAGGTGAGCTTCCGCGGAGGCCACTCGATCCGGGTCATCATACAGTAAACCCAATGCCTCAAAGAAGGAGTCTACGGACTGCATGGCCGGACTGGTCTGTGGCAAAGAAAACGCCCAGGACTGGGGGTCACCCTGTAGAAGGGAAATAATAATCCCAACTCGTTGCTGCTCTGAACCGGAGGAGCGGGGTCTCATCCGAAAATAGAGCTTGCAGCTCTCCCTGAAGTTCCGAAACAAGGTTCTATTTCCGGAGAACCGATCCGGTAAATTCATTTTGGGCTCACAGATGGGATCTGGAGGAGATTGTGAAGCTTTTGTGGCTTCTTCTTGAACAGACATACGCTCAGCCAATCCCTGCATCATCTGATACAAAGACTCAACATGGCCTGCTAGGGTTTGTGCCGGAGACGGTGTGGATCCACTTGCATCCATCCTAATCTTGTCTCCGTGAGTGGGCCGGTTATAATGTTAGGAACCCCTCCAGCCGGCACAACACAACCCGGAGTCTACTCTGCCAGTCAGGTGTTCACTGGAGCCCCTGATGGTGGGGACAGACTGGGCCGCAGACTGACAGAGGGTCGTGAAGTGTGTACCGGCTGGGGAGAACCCAGGCAAGAAGAGTCAGGTCCACGCAGAGGTCAAAGGCCGGCAGCAGGTAACAGTAATGATGAACAAGCTGAGGTCAGAGGTCACAGGCAAAGTAGCAGAACGGGTAAACAAGCCAAGGATCAGGGTCACAGGAAACACAAGCGAAGTCCAATACGAAGCCAAGGGTCATACACGGGAAGTCAAACGTAGATACAGGATACAGGGACTGGAACAAGCAGGTAAGCAGACTGGAGCACAGAAGCTATAACCGGCAATGAGGCAGCAGACCTCATTGCCTTAAGTACAGACACAGACCAATCAGCAGTTGAACACACTCCTGCAGGCTAATTTACTAGTATCCAGCAGGGCCAATCAGGGCTTGCCCCTGACCTACACAGTTGCAGGCTAATGCCTGTTAATAAGCCTAATCAGCCCACAGGCTGCCTGCTATGCGCATGCGCCCGGCTACCAGCACCGCCGGGACGCAGCGCTAGTGTACTAGCGTCTGGCCGTTGCCCTGGTAACGGCCGGACAGGAAGAGGAAATGACGTCCCGGTCGTCAAGGTGACGGCCGGGACGCTGGGGCGCATGAGAAGCGAGCCGCGGCGGCTGTGAGTACCGCCGCGGCTCGTGACACTATACTAGAACATACCTCTTAGTGTCATGGAAGCATTAAAGTCATTAACAAACTGTAACGGCTCCTTAAATTTAGCAAGTATGGGCCAAGGTTCTCCAAATTGAAAAAAAAATTATACAAATTATATGGTAAATGTAAAAAATATCAAGGCTTAAACAATGACATTATATATATATATATATATATATATATATATATATATATATATATATCATAGTAAAGCATTTAAGGTCCTACCAATCAACATTATTTTTTTGGAAGCTTTGTGAATTGATTGACCTCAACTAGACCCGAAATCAAACTTTGAACCAAACCTCAGAAAATCCGGAGTACTCTACCTTAGACTGACATTGTATTCTATCTACAATTAAATTAAATCTAGTGTTTTATTATTAAGGAAATACCCAAGGTATGAATTGAATTTTTTTAGGTAACATGAACAACAATATGATTTTTTTTCACTGCTTTTTATAGGGTCATATGTTAGATATGAAGAAGCAAAGTTACTCTTCCAGCATAAACCAAATATTTTATCAATAATGAGTTCAAAAAATGAGCTTTTCTCATTTAATTTTAATTAGGGATTTTTAATTTGTACAGTATAACATGGCAGTTTAATTATTATGTGACAAAAGAAAGGGAGAGAGACAAGAATATGTAGAAATCCTCAAACTTCCTATTTGCTGCCTTATATTGGCAGACTACAATGAAGAGCAATATCACTCATCTATGCACCCATTAAATGTAGATTTATATTAATATACTTACCTGAATTCAAACTTAACTTAAAAGTTGCTGTTTGCATGTTAGCTGCATATGTCATTTACTTTAAATGACAGCCTTCATCAATTAAACCTTCGTCTTACTGTGTATTAGTAATGTTTATGAAGGTCTGAAATACAGTTAAAATGGATATACATGAATAATTGAGTATAGTAATAGATTTAAAAAAAAAATAATATTGTGCCACATAAGGGGATGCCAATAAAATTGGATTAGTGCACAGAGATAAGTAATGAAAATCCTAGAAGTGTAAAGTGAAAATAACTATGCTCAAAGAATTCCATAATTTATGGCACATGTTGCATAATATTGCCCAGAGCATCACACTGCCTCCGTCAGCTTTCTTTCTTTCCATAGTGCATCCTGTTGCCATCTCTTCCTCAGATAAAAGACACATGCACCCTGCCATCCACATGATGTGAAAGGAAATGTGATTCATCAGACCAGGCCACCTTTTTCATTGCTCCGTGGTCCAGTTCTGGCACTCACGTGTCCATTGTCCCCACTTACAGTGGTGGAGAGGTGTCAGCATGTGCACTCTGACTGGTCTGTGACTACACAGCTACATACTCATCAAGCTGAGATCCACTGTGTGTTCTGACACCTTTCAATCATAGCCAGGATTCGCTCTTTAGTGGGATTGGACCAGTCAGCGTTGGGCGCCCATGACCCTGAAATCTGGATCACTGGTTGTCTGTATGAAATCAGACTGGAAAGCTAAAGACCGAGAGCTCTAGCCACTAAGGAAGTGGCTGGACTGTATTAGAGCTGCCAGCTGTCAGGAGGGTGGACCCACGTACTGCTGTAATTCCCTCAGCAATTCAATGAGGAGCCTAAAGCATCAATGGAGAAGCACAGAGAACAGAAGACAAGTAGACACAGATGAAAGAGAGAACAAAAGAGGGGGGCTAAAAGGAAACAGGTCTGAGGAAAACATAAAAAAGGGGTGACACAGACAGAGCAAAAAGCTTAGAAATGAGTGAAAGAGAATGACAGTGGATTGGTAAAAAGGGACAGATTTAAGGGAAGTGTAACATACAGATGATACCGAAAGAAGAGGAAGATGTCAGAGGGAACAGAACAGAGAGTGGGAGACAAACATAAACTGAGCAGAAGTGGGAAAGACTTGGTAAAAATGGGACAAAGCAGAGTGGAAGCATAGACAGTAGTATATATCATATTGATACTGAGCAGTATTAAATCATATACAGGAGAATATAGTATTAGTATTATAGCTTTGTTGAGAAATATATATAATAATTTACAGGAGTATATATTTATCATACCAGTGGTCGAAGTGGTCTGGTGTACGGCGACATGTCATACCGCAACTTCTATTTCAGCCTTTATTGTATAACTATCAAATTCCATTCACATACTTTTCCATACCGCTAATTCTAAATTTCCACTTTGACCACTGTATTATACTATGTTGACAAATAAGCAAAAGTTTATTGCAGGTAAATCATAGTAAACGGCAGAAAAATGCAGGGATGTAATAACAGGAGCAATCTCAGGGTTTGGTAAAGTTTACAGAGCAACTTAGACAATTGTATGTAGAAGCAACATTCTTTGTAACCTTGAGGCACTGCAGATAATATGGTAACATTCACTGAACAATTTCAGCAATGCAGATAAAAGTAACAGTCTGTGTAAACTTGAGGTAATGCAGATATTACTGTAACGTTCACTAAACAACTTCAACAATACAGGTTGAAGCAACAGTCTTGCACCAGATTAGATAATACAGGTACCAAGTGTTGTGATGTACACACAAATGCTGAAGACTCCGGATATACAGGAAACAGGTATGCAGAGAGTTTAAACGGATGACAGTCCAAGCACTACAGTGATGGAATGGAAAGCTCAAGAGAAGAGGAAGCTACAGAGATGCACACAAAGCCCCTCAGTGCTAGATGCAAGGAGCCACAAAACATGTAAGTAGCATGCTGTAGGTTATAAAAGTTTGTGAGATGTTGAAGTCAGTAAACTTTCCAATGACTGCACAGCCAGGAATCAGAGGTCAACGGTGTACCATCTGTAGTTCCAGTGGATCATAAACCAGAGAGCAGCCAAATACAATGTCAGGGATCAAGAACCAGAGAGCAGCTGAATTCAATGCCAGGGATCAGGAACCAGAGTGCAGCCGAATACAATGCCAGAAATTAGGAACCAGAGAGAATAGAAACCAGGAAGCTTGTGCATAATGCAATCACTGGCAAAGGTATAGATAGTAAAGGTCTTAAATAGTGCAGCTCAAGAATAAGCTAATCAGAGGAAGGCACACCTGAACAGCAGCTAGAGCTTACTTTAAAGCAAAGATGCACTAAACAACCAGCTGATCACTAACAGACAGTTATAGAGATGACAGAACAAGGCCAGCTCTCCTTTAACCAAATTCTAAGCCGATGCCACATGAACAACACTTTGAGGTGTCACCAATCAACCAGTACTTCAAGAAGCATCTTTACAGAACCACAGTCATCCCTCACTTGCACCTGGATCAGATAAATGTTAATATTGCAGGGCTTCAATTCGCTCATAATACACACTTCCAATAAGCCCTGGCCAGGTGAAGAGTCTAGTAATATTGTGTGTGATTGAAGCATAAGACCTGCATAGTAACATAACATGAACACGAACAAAAGGAAAAGTCATGCAAATAAATAACACAAAAAGAATAAAACCTTGTTTTCAACTGAAACGATTAGTTGGCAGGACTGGAATATTTAATTTAATGAAACTAAAAGAAATATGCTCAGTTCAGGACTATAGGAAAAGATCCCATAGACAATTATATTTTGTATTGTTAGATGACATAAACTATTCAGCAAGTATATGTAGACTGTATTTTTTCTTGAAAAGTGTTTTATGTGAAACAAGAATTGGTCAACCAGGTACTTAGTATTAATTACCTAAAGTGATTGGTTGTTTTTTCCACAATGACGGACTAGTTGCTAAATAAACTATTTATTATTATTTACCTAATAAATTAAGAAAAACCCTTCTCCCATCTTTCTCTGTGTCCTGATAATACACTTGGTTAAAACCGCCATAAAAACTCCCATCCAAAATACAGGTTTTAAATACCTGCCTCTGATTGGCAAACTGCAAGCTGTTTGAGCTATTCAGAACATAAAAGGAAGCATTAATCATATATAAATTATTGAGGCAATCATTATTTATTGACTAAAGTGCAAAATTTATTTATAATTTACTTATGATGAAAAAAAAAATTAATGTTAAGGGGGCAAAATTATTGAATTATTATATTAAACTGGCACAATGTAATACCAAATTGTGCAAGCAAAACAATCATATTCACCATTAGCAATCACTTAATATTATTAATAATATTATATTTGTGCACAACTTGGCATTACTTAGTGCCAGAATAATATAATAATTCAATAATTTTGCCCCCTTAAATTTATAAAAACAAAAATATTCTCATAAGTAAAATATTCTCATAAGTAAATTATAAATTAATTTTGCACCTTAATAAATAAATAATGATTGCCTCAATAATTTATATATGATTGATGCTTCCTCTTATGTTCTGAATGGCAAAATAGCTCAAACAGCAGCAGTTTGAGCAATCTCACCACTCACAACCACCTCTTTCATTTTCGCCATTTGGATGGCTGTTTTGCAGCGGTTTTTAAACCCCACTTAGTAAATCTGGTGGTTTGTATGTTCATCATTGTTAAAATCAGGATGGCGATTTGAAAAGTGGTGGTTTTGAAAAATGTCAATTCTGGCCATTTTAACAATGGCTTGGGCTTTAGTAAATCTGGCGGTTTCAAAACCGACGGAAAAATAGCTGAAGGTATCCCATTAAGCAATGACTTGGTGTAATAGTCTTTACCAATTCACCCCGGGTACACTTCCCGCTGCTTGTCCAGGGAAACATGGCCATGTAATACCCTGGCATTGTGCCACTTGTCTGTTTCCTTCAGAGAAGAGTTTATTATGGATGTGCATTTATATATCACTTTAGCCACTTGAGTACTTAGGACGAGTGAGACTTGTCCTCTACATTACACCCTAAAGTGCTAAGGACAAGTCTCACTCATTCGCTGCATTAAAGAGCTTAAGAGAAACCACAGCTCACTTGACCCAGACCCATAATCATCTATGGGTTTTCTGAGGCTGGAGGAAGAATGGAATGTTTCCTCCTTTAGAAACATGGGCACAGTCTATTAAAGTCTATGGGAACTGCCAGGATGGGGGAGGATCTTATTGAGCCTCTATCTCTGTATCCCTAGCACTTAGAAAGCTGGGTGTATACTTGTATGAAATAGGAAAGTCCCTTCTTTCAAATAACCTCTGTTTATTTATTGTCTGCTGATCATATTTTTAAAAGATAGATTTAATATATTTAGGGGTATGTTTCTGGGATTATACCAGTTGACTCATGATTAAGTATAGCATTCTCTTACATAGCAAAGTAACCCTCCACACATTGATCTTTATTTTACTTGGTCATGTCAATGTTCCAAAGTTGGAAGTAATTTGTTAACAGGGCAGTATGTGTGTGTGAACTAAAGATCATAAGACCAGTGTGAGGTGGATTTATTTGCTGCTCCTCTAAGCAGGTCTAAATGATTATTATTATTATTATTATCGTTTATTTGTAAGGCGCCACAAGGTTTCCGCAGCGCCGTACATGGTACAAACAGTAGACTATACAGGGTAAGACAGCACAGAACAATAAACACAAAGTACCAGTACTTCAGAAACTCCCGGCAGGCAGATACAGTAGAGACGGAGCGGAAGAACAGGTATGGAGACAGGAGGGAAGATGGGCCCTGCTCTTACGAGCTTACATCCTAAGGGAGGGTAAACAGAATCAGGTACATAAGGGAGCCAGTGAAGAAACGGGGAGAGAGAAAGGGGGCAGGGGAGAACCAGAAGAGGTGAGAGGTTAAGTGGATGGTTGGTAGGCCTTAAGGAACAGGTGAGTTTTAAGAGCCCGCTTGAAGGAGCACAGATTGGGTGAGAGACGAATGGAGCGAGGGAGGTCGTTCCAGTGAAGGGGGGCAGCACGGGAGAACATTTTCCTTGACCCCCGAGCACATATTAGATTAGAGGGACCCATCCGCCCCCCATCCCAAGTACCATAATCATGTGTGGGGAAAAAGTAACATTGTTTTATTCATTTTATAAGTTATAAATAAACTTTGGCAGCATTCAGATTAAATATACACCTACCAGATCAGTCGTGGGGCATCTTCACCGACTGTTGATCTAAGGTTGACATGCAGGGGCTCATTCAGAGGTGGAGGAATATGTGCTCAGAAAGTATATATGGAAAAGACATACATAAAAATGCACACATTCAAACACATCTCAGATGCATGCATCTCAAAAAGTAACATTTACACCAGGCTTACATCAAGCATAAGTAGTGTGTACTTACACCCAACGATAGAGTAGTTATAACATAGAGATGTGGATTGAGAGTGTTAATAGTAAATGATATAGTCTCTTTACCTTACATGTACATAATATAATAATGTAATAAAGTGACATATAAACGAGACCGAATATTGTCTTGATGATTATTTATTAATGCGACAGTGGTATGTTTCATATAAAATGTAATTACATACAAGGTCAAATACAAATTAAACCAAATCAAACAGGAATCTTCTTCCCTGCAATAGTACAAATGGAAGTGTCAAGCAGAAGTGACTACATTGCGCTGCTGAGAATCGGCATCGTCATAATAATCACCGTGATCATAAATATTGTTGCACCAGCTGGCCAGCACCTGCAAGAGATATGCCTCCTAAAAGAGTACCTCCATCCAGGTCAAATTGTGATGCAATTGTGTGAAGCCAAGTATAAGGAGAAGCAAGTACTTGATAGTGCAATAAACTACATATGGATGTATAGTATACATTTTTGGTGTACATGTGCAGCATGGCAATGCATATCTTAGGCAAAAGAATAAATAAAAAAAAGACGTACATCCACCTGTAAGTAAACCCTTCAGTGACTACCAGATATATGCCCAGGAACCACTTTGGCCAGGTAACAGAATCTGAAACAAAACAGACATAAATTAGACATTTCTTTATCTACAACCTCCATTAATGATCCCTATATAAACCAGATAAAGTACAATGATACTCATTCCAGTATGCTGCCAAAATAAAGTACTTTTGGCCCGGTAATAACTGGATAATATTTCTTTGTATATGCTATGAAATAGAAAAGTTGTCCACCACGTAGCAAAATTATTATTATTTAGCATAGTAAAATAATTATTAGACTAGTCGTATAAAATACGGTCAGTCATTATATTATGTACTATTACACTCCTGCTAAATGTACGCTTTTATATAGTACAATGTAATTCTGATAAACTTTATAATAATTATTAAATTAATTACCATGTTATTTTTCAAAAAGGGTTCCAACTATAAAATTAGAGCACAGAATTTTCTATTAGCTCACTATGATGTTACAATTGGCAATTACTTAAAATGTACTCTTTACAATAAAGTTCCTCTACTTTGCAAAAGATGGTGTAAGCTGCCTATATCCCAACTTTCAACAAGGTAGCCCACAGCAGCTAATAGTTATGATCTGTATATAATTTGCATATGATCAGTTTGTCTTCTGCCGTCCTGTTTTTGATCTTATCTGTTTTAATACAGTGTTTCTGATTCCTCATGGCTGCTTTGTGTACATCTGAGGCGGTCAGGCGAACTAAAATCATTGGAGGTGTGTTCTCTTCCTAACTTGATTGGGGATATCCCAGATAAAGGTCCCCCCACCTGTCAAGCCAAAAATTGCCCATGATAGCGTTTTCAATGTTATCTTCTCGATTCTGTAATCTGCATTCCCTCGCTTGTAGTACTACAAGTACCAGCATTCCCAAACTGTTAATGGCAGACTGGGCTTACTGGGACCTATAGTGCACCAAGCCAAATGGTGTATATAGTATTAAACATATTGTATTACCCCACACTTACCAACCAGGGGTGTGGGAAAAGCACTAGGGCTCTGTACCCCTAAGAGGGCGGGTCTGCTTTCTTTTTACAGACCCCATCTCCTTAGAGAATCCAGGCCTGTGCTGATCAGCCTGGGGTTGGTTGTCGGTAATGCAGAGGGACTCCATGTTCCCATGATATTGCTAGTATCAGCCTAGGCTGAAAGCACTAGGGTTAATCTGTTTGTGGGTTGGGTGGGGGACTCTCTGTTTTTTTTTCAATAGATATTAACTGTTTTGTGCCGGCGGGTTCAGCTGCTGCCAGCACAAGTCTTAATATGTTTTTTGGGGGGAGCGGGGGATGTCGACTTTCTGTTATTTTAATCAGAACATCCCCATTTTGGTGTCAACAGTCTGACTGTTGACAGATTCACCATCACCAAAACCTACCCAACAAAGGGTGGTATTGGTGTAGTGTGTGGGGAGAGGAGTGGAGGTGGTATTGGTGTAAAGTGTTGGGAGAGGGGTGGGGGTGGTATTGGTGTAATGTGTGGGGAGATGAGTGGAGGTGTTATTGGTGTAATGTGTGAGGAGATGAGTGGAGGTGGTATTGGTGTAAGGTGTGGGGAGAGGGGTGGGGGTGTATTGGTGTAATGTGTGGGGAGAGGAATGGGGGTGGTATTGTTGTAATGTGTGGGGAGAGGAGTGGAGATGGTATTGGTGTAGTGTGTAGGGAGAGGAGTGGAGGTGATATTGTTGTAATGTGTGGGGAGAGGAGTGGAGGTGGTATTGGTGTAGTGTGTGGGGAGAGGGGTGGGGGTGTATTGGTGTAGTGTGTGAGGAGAGGAGTGAAGGTGGCATTCGTGTACTGTGTAGGGAGAGGAGTGGAGATGGTATTGGTGTAGTGTGTAGGGAGAGGAGTGGAGGTGATATTGTTGTAATGTGTGGGGAGAGGAGTGGAGGTGGTGTTGGTGTAGTGTGTGGGTAGAGGAGTGGAGGTGGCATTGGTGTAATGTGTGGGGAGAGGGGTGGGAGTGATATTGGTGTAATGTGTGGGGAGAGGAGTGGAGGGGGTATTGGTGTAGTGTGTGGGGAGAGGAGTGGAGGTGGTATTGGTGTAGTGTGTGGGGAGAGGAGTGAAGGTGGCATTGGTGTACTGTGTAGGTAGAGGGGTGAGAGTGGTATTGGTGTAATGTGTGGGGAGAGGAGTGGAGGTGGTATTGGTGTAGTGTGTGGGGAGAGGAGTGGGAGTGATATTGGTGTAATGTGTGAGGAGAGGAATGGGGTTTTTGCTGCCTTATTGTCACAAGTTTTTTTTGCATTGCTTCAAAATCTATCCCCCCTTCTTGATATTCTGTGTTTGTTCCTGTGACAGCGTTCTGCTTTAGACATCAGTGCATCTTGACTGTAGCCTTACTTGCCAGCCAGGAGGAGATAAGTTATTTTTCCTATTTTGTAAAGGTCAAGTGTGCGTGGGTGTGGGTATTGGGGGTTATTGTGTGGGAGGGTGGCGGTAGGTGGTAGGTTGGGCATTGAGAATCCTTGCACTGGCCCTGTGACTTTCTTATATGCAGTTGCATCTAAATCTACATAACAGTAGATCTAATTGTGCTAGTGGAAGTGTAGGTTTTCCTAGCAATACACATGCACTGAATGCGCAGGGCACTTCTACACTTTTGACAGTTTGGATAATCGGGAGAGCGGAAATGAAATTAACTATGCCAGCTTGAGGTCTTTGCCATATATATACCCTGGAGGTCATTTACAAAGTGCAGCCAATGTGCATCACAAAATGCATTCATTTTGCACTGATGCATCTGAGTGATCTGTCCAGTGAAAGTGTTGGTGTATGCCTACCCTCCACAACCTGGAAGTGTGCAATGGAGCAAAATAAGTTCCAGAGGTGCACTATGTAAAAGTGCAACCCCCAAACACCTGTTTTAAAGAACAAGCATATTTACATTTTTCACCTAAATAACTTGGTTTAGGCTAATTTATGACTTAAATTAATCATGAGCACCATGGGACTATCAAGATTACATTTATAAAATGTAGCACTTGTGTGTTTGTTAACTGTTTATTGCATTGTTTAGAGTGTTCCTGTCAATGTGCTTCTCTGCCAAGTACATATTGGCTCAAGTGAGTCTTATTAAAAGTATAGGATGAGAACCGATTATCTCCAACTCTAAACTGGAGTAAAACTGATGTCCTTTTGCAGAGAGAAAAAGTCTGTGCACCCTGGTGCTCAGCAAGGAATGATCCTGGAAATTCGTTCTATCCTCCTCTTTTTCTCATTAACTCCAATTAACTCATCCCTTCTGGGCAAACTTCTGATCCTTCACAATTTTGCTCAATAAATCTATGTACCGTTCCATAAATCAGCACGGGACAAATCTTTGCACTATGCAGTGGACAATTTGGACTTTGTAAATGACCTCAACTGCAGACAGTCATGAGCTGGTTAAGAATGTGGGCTTTATTACGAGTTTTCTTCTACTTGTATGGACCACTTTCAAAAAAACTCCAATGAAATAAACTTTATATTTCCTTTTTTAAAATGTTATCATAATTTATTACAATCTTAAATTGGCTTCAGTGTACAAAACATATTTTAAGAAGAGAGTTAAGGTCATACTAGAACACTAAGAGCCTTGATACTGAAAGGAGTGCAAAGAAGGTTTTCCATCCAATGTACCTTTCATTGATGAAACTGGAGTTCAGTTCTGACCAGGGTCCTAGCGGTGTGGAATTTGTATGTTCTCCCTGTGTTTGTGTGGGTTTCCTCTGAATGTTCCTATTTTCTCCCATAGTTCAAAAAGAATACTAGTAGATTAATTGGCTGCTGACTAAAAAGTGGACCCGTGTCTGTGTTTGGGTGGCATAGAAATTATAATGGAACTTCCAATGGGGCAGGGACTGATGTGAATGATGACATATTCTCTATACACAGAAGTTTGTGGAAGCTTGTGCAGAGAGTGGTGTTTCTCATGCCAACTAGCAAACTGTTTGCTATCAATTTCTAAACTGTTCTCAAAAAATGAAAGAGTACGTCTCTTTGCTATTGGTTACAAGATACTGTTTTATTCCCAGGATAGAACTGGGACCATTACCATGCAGGGCAGAAATCTGGTAGCTGTGGAAAGTATAGGTTGCTGTATGTGTCATAGGAGCCCTACGCCATCACAGTGTGTTGGTCTAACTGTATTGGTGTAATTGTCCTAAAGCACTTTCCTAACTAAACGCTAAATGCTGCTTTTGTTTCCTAAATGGCAGTACAATAGGGACAGCTAGAAAAACATTTGTATTCACCATCTTTTTCACCAATATGTCCTCTAGGCTTCTTTAGTAAAACAATTAAGATATGTAGAGCTATTATTTTCTGTGCCAGGTTGAACATTTATCTTTAGTGGTACTACATGTTGTAATTTTCATTGTACCTCAATCAACAAATTTGCTAATCTATAGTTAACCATTTTTTAATACTATTTTAAATTTCTTTTCCATCCTAATTTGCTTCCTACTCTGTCCACTTAACTTTCCACTCTCAACATGAATACATATAATTGTGTCTGAATAATGGTATTAATAACCCATGCTGTATGTAAATAATGAGCATTGAGCTATACATACCCCACTCTGCAAATAAACATTTTTCATTTAGGGGCAAGGGAAACAAACCTTAATGGAGTAGGAAGAACATTTATCAAAGAAAGTAAGGAATTGCAAAACAGTTGGAACTGGCTTCAGTTTTAGGGTGGAGGGATTAAATGTACAGAAAATGTTGGATCACTGCCATGACACCCATTACATATCAGATGCTCTCTCCCACTCTTAACATTTCACTTACTGTAATAGTAATACATTTTGTCAATTGACGGGAGAAAAATATGTGTAATTTGTTTTCCTTAGATTGAATACTATGTCAGTAGAAGAGAGCCAAAATGTATAGTATGATGAACAAAACTGCCCTATCCACTTAAGCAAATGGACAGTATTTATCATGGTCAAAACAAAGGAAAGAAAATAAAAGAGCATTATGGGCACTACATTCTACACTTAATTCCAGTGCTCTGGCAAGTATAGGAAAGCAGGCAACAGCTGACACGTCTAGTGGTGAAGACATTTTAGATTCCATTAAATATTGGTGTGAAAAATGATTTGGCTACTTCCCAACAATAAGAAGTGTTAATGTTGGCACTTCCAGTGTGTACTTTAATGGTAAATTGTTGTAGCATTTATTTGACATGGAATACCCATAGAATTGATGAGTAGTAACGGAAGAAGTTTTTTTCTGTGCCATGTTACCTTTTTCAGCCATACTTACTAAGCTTTTAAATCTTTACAGTTTACACAAACAGCCACCTGTGCTCAATCGGCCAGGAAGTTTTTCTTAGAGATTTCTGCTCAGAGAATGAGTACTCTGTAAACAGGAACAATTTGTGCCAGTTTCTTGGGACCAAAGGATCAGTAACCTAGATTACCAGCAATTTTTTTTTTATTATTTTTTTTTTTAGTAAACACTGTACATCTACATCACACATAAAATTATAATAAGAAGCTGCGAAAACTGTATTGATGCCAAAAGTTCATTGCTAAACTAAACCAAAGTTTATTCAGCAGATGAGAAAATACATTACACAGTGCACTTTCAATTGCTCTCCCATCACCTATAAAAGAAACAGGGAACTATAAATTGAGATTTTTGATGATATTTAAACATAAGCACAATTATTTAAAAGGATGGTCAATGAAAGGTGGGATTATGAAGAGCACTATAGGATCTGTGAAACCTTAAAACCAAATATCAATAGCTAATCTAGAACAGGGGATGCACAATATTTTTTGGCCCAAGGGCCACATTGGGCATATGTACTTGCATGAAAGGGTTGCAATTATTAGTATTAATAATGCTTTGCCCCGTCTACTATTTGGATTACTATGGCAACAACTGTAATCACGGTCCGCCTGAATATAAAAGGTGAAACCATCATCACAAATATCCAAGACGTTTTGTATGTCCCAGAGTTGGGAACCAACCTTATCGCTATAAGCATCCTTGAGAAAAAAGGGTACGAGGTCAAATTTGCAGAGGGCAAACGTCTG
Organism: Mixophyes fleayi; assembly: GCF_038048845.1. Taxonomy (NCBI): domain Eukaryota; kingdom Metazoa; phylum Chordata; class Amphibia; order Anura; family Limnodynastidae; genus Mixophyes; species Mixophyes fleayi. Next base: position 84,114,795 of record NC_134402.1, read on the forward strand.
GTTAAAAACCAGAAAGGTACTGTAATTGCAACAGCAACCTGGTATAACCAGCTTTATGTCTCAGACACCGAAGAATGTCATGCGATGGCGGCTTCAGATAACAGGAAATCAATGGAGCTGTAGCATAGGAGATTGGGTCATCTGGGATATTACAACGTCCAGAAGCTCGCTGATGGGATGGTGACAGACATCACTTTGAGCAGTTCAGAGAGAGCGACATGCGAGAGCTGCATAAAGGGTAAGCAGACTTGTTGCCCCTTACCCAAGTTAGCAACTAGAGCTGAAGCACCACTAGCTCTAGTGCATACTGATGTGTGGGGTCCAATGGAGGTGAAATCAGTTAGTGGCTACAGATATTTTTTTACAGTTATTGATGACGCAACTAGGATGACACATGTCTACTTCTTAAGAGTGAAGTCGTAGGGAAAATTGCGGGATACGAGAGCCTTGTGGAGACTCAAACAGGTCTGAAACTAAAAGTCTTGAGATCCGACAATGGCGGAGAATACAACAACGGGACTTTAGCAGAATTCTTAAGAAAATATGGCACAAACCACACATTAACAATTGCCTACACCCCAGAACAGAATGGTGTGATTGAACAGGCTAACAGAACAATTGTTGAACAAGCACGGACTATGTTGAATAATGCAGGTCTGGAGAAAAGTTTTTGGCGGAAGCAGTGTCCACTGCAGTCTACCTTAAAAACCGAGCACCCACAGTTGTTGTTAAAGGTAAAATGGCACTGGAGGCGTGGTCCGGTAAGAAGCCAAGTGCCAACCATCTCTGTGTATTCAGCTGTAAGGTGTATGCACATATTCCTAAAGAAAAGTAACATAAGCTAGATACCAAGTCAGTGGAGTGTATCATGCTAGGGTACTGCCAACAATGTAAAGGATACAGACTTTGGGACATTAACAACAAACATCTTATCAAATCCAGAGATCTGGGGGTAAATGTTCATACCCCGGTTTTGTCATCTCCCGCGAGTTCGGCGAGATGACAGCTTAAATTTAAAGAGGCGCTGCCTTGTAAAGGGAAACTTCCCTTTACAAGGCAGCGCCGATTTAAATTTAAGCTGTCAACTCGCCGAACTCCAGCGAGTTGACAAAACCGGGGTATGATACATTTACCCCCCTGGTGTTTCATGAAAACACGCCACCTAGTGGATTTGTGGAACAGCAACCACAAGAAAAGGTAGTGACACTGGATGTTCAGGCAGCAGAAAGAGTGTCTGAGTCAGAAAATTTAATTGCGGATACCCAACCGGAAAACAGAAGTTCTACGAGGAGTAACAAAAGTATTCCCCCTAGGAGATATAGCGAGGAATACGCTAATCTAGCCTTTTGTGAACTGCAAAACATTGAAGAGGCAAATACAAGCAATGACTGGGAACAGCGGAAAACAGCCACTGATACAGAGTTGACAGCTCTGGATGACAATCATACATGGACTGTAGTTGACAGGCCGAGTAACCGAAAAATGATTAGGAACAAGTGGGTATTTTGTAAGAAAGTGAATGCGGACTGTATCATCGCACGCTATAAAGCCCGTCTTGTTGCCAAGGGCTACACACAAGAGTCTGGGATCGATTACAGAGAGATCGCCTCGCCTGTTGCCAGATACAGCACCCTGAGGTTAGTGATTGCCATCTCCACTATCCAAGATTTGCTGTTGTTTCAGCTTGACTTTGACTCTGCACTCTTGAATGGAGAATTGTTAGAGGAGATTTACATGAAGCCACCTGAACACTACAATGAGGGTATCTACCAAGAAGGTAAAGTCTGCCACCTAAAGAAGTCACTTTATGGACTTAAACAAAGTGGTCGATGTTGGTACATAAAACTTGATGCTGTACTGCTAGACATGGACTTTAATAGGTCAGAGACTTATCATTGTCTGTATCACAAAACCATAGAGGGTAAGATGTTCTTCGTAGTTGTGTATGTTGATGATCTGTTGCTAGCAGGCCAAGAGAGACACATCACCAGTACCAAACACCTGTTGAAACAGAAATTGAAATGAAAAGATCTAGGTCTTGCAAACAAGCTGTTAGGCATGAGGATCGTGCAAAATTTGAATGATGGAACTTTTACAGTTAATCAACAGACATACATCAAAAATATACTTACCAAGTATGGGATGTTTGACGCAAAACCAGCTAATACTCCTGTGGCTAAAAGCTTAAAAATGGCAAAGGAAATGTCACCAACAAGTAGAGAGGAGATAGAGGAAATGAGAAAAATCCCTTAGAGAAATGCTGTTGGAAGCTTAATGTACCCAAGTATTGGGACTCGCCCCGACATCACACACGCAGTGCTACCAACCCAGGAAGGCAACACTGGATCGCAGTCAAAAGAATCCTAAGATGCTTGAAAGGTGCTAGTTCTATAAAAGCTGCTACATCGGTTGCCGCCCCCATCACCACCACCAAGGTGTGTATGTGTGTGTGTGTGTATGTATAAATATATATATACATATATATATATATATATATATATATATATATATATATATTTATATACATACACACACAAAGTGGTCAAAGTGTAAATTTAGAATGGTTTTATAATGAAGAGAGTAGAAGTGGTAGTATGGCATTCCACCGTCTACGAGCTCACTTAGACCACTGTATATATGTTGTTATTTGTAGCCAGCATAGTGGCTAAGTGGTTAGCACTTCTACCTTACAGCACTGGGTCATGAGTTCAATTCCCGATCATGCACTTATCTGTGAGGAGTTTGTATGTTCTCCCCGTGTTTGTGTGGGTTTCCTCCCACACACCAAGAAACATACTGGTAGGTTAATTGGCTGCTAACAAATTGACCCTAGTCTGTGTGTGTGTGTTAGGGAATTTAGACTGTAAGCCCCAATGGTACTGATGTGAGTGAATTCTCTGTACAGCACTGCAGAATTACTTTGTATTTCCTCATCACTGACTGTCCGGCAAGTTACATGAAGAAATTACGTCATTCCTATTGGCCAGAGAGAAAATTATGCATTTAAAGCAACAATAGCGGACCCTACGCATGGATTACATTATACAGGCATACGGTCCGCTATTGCCACTTGCATAATTTTCAACCTGATCATTAGAAATGACGTAATTTCAGCTGCCGGACATTCAGCGTGGATGAAATACTACGAGTCTAATGGTAAGTTGATTTTTTTTTTGCAGACCCTGGTCGATCAGGTTCAGTATGAACCCGTTCGACCCGGGAATTTGACAGGTAAGAGCCTCTGTCCCCCGGCAATAAACCAGGTTCATATACCCGGGATATTGCCGGGGTGGCAGTATGAAAGTGGTATGACAGGGCAGCTAACAGCATTGGATGTGCTGTAAGCTGCCTGTATTCACCACAATGTATACAGGGACAGTTAGGGCTGCCCCCCTTGAAACCAGGGGCGGCCCGATCAATGAAGAGGCGAGAACAGACATTTGAGAGGGGGGGGGGGTGAATTGACATTTTAAAAATATGAAATAAAATATAAAAAAAGCTTGTAAAAGATCTCCGATGCAGCGCCTCTTAGGACCCAGAGCCCCAGGCTACAGTCTGATCAGCCTAATGGTTGATCAGGCCCTGACCAGAATATATTTGAGTAATGTTGATATATTTCACCATATACTTATTATGTTTTCAGTTAGCCCTTGAATTCTTTGTACAGGAAAAGTGACTTTATTGAAATGTTTGATAGAGTAAGTAGAAATGTTTTATTTCTTTGTAAAAAGAGAGGTTATTAAGCGAGGGGAAGTGATAGTATTAGGAGCACTTTGCTTCGCCTCCTATTCGGGTTGCTATGGCAACATCTGCAATGTAGGTGGTCTAGGAGGAAACCAGAAGTGGGGCAGGAATCCAATGTCCGATTTGCTCATGCCCAGACCCAGAAGTTCGGCTTTCGCACTGTTACTTCCATTAATACTAGAGAGGGTACAAGTCGCAGCTTACAGAGCTGCATGGCGCATGTAATATAAAACCCCAAAAAGCCCTCATACAGTAACCAAAGGCTCCATACAGTAATATAGGAGAGTCGGTATGCCACCATAACATAAACTGCACGGCTGTGCAGTATAGTAAATTGCCTGCATCATACCTGCACAAGAGTGTATTACAAGACTGCATCTGCATACCAGCTGTATACAAGTTTGTGCTGCATATAATCTGTATTGCCTGATTGCTGCAACTGTTGTTACTGCTGAATACTGCTGTACTACAAGCAACTGTGAGCAACTTCATTCATCTGTTGTTATCATCTTTAAATAAACAGCAACTTGTTTAAGTTACAAAAGCATTGTGGCTTAGCATTAGAGATACTCACTGACCCCAGTGTTTTGGTTTTGGTTTTGGATCTGGATTACCGTCGTGTTTTGGTTTTGGTTTTGCCAAACTGCTCTTGCGTGTTTTGGTTTTGGTTTTGTTTGGTTTTGTTTTGCAATTTTGTTTAAAAATCAATGTTTTGGGGCCTAAAATAACCTAATTTAGTGCTCCACCTGTTTCTTGGATAAGTAATGTAATTCTAAAGCTAATAAATTAGGAAAAAAACAGTTTAATCCCTTGTAGGACGTCCTTAATTCTGCACACAAACCTGATTGTCTTCCTCTTCATCTTAGCCTATTGGCAATGCAGTCATCATCTTTGGGTGTATATTACACCCTACACTTATAGTTAAATATATAAAGAAATGGACAAACGCAGTTTGGTTTTTGTCTCTCTAGGCCCCCCTCCACTTGTAGAAAATACTAAAAAATTCAGCCGTTATAAACTGTACAATATAAATTGAAATGGACAAAGGCAGTTTGGTTTCAGTCTCTATAGATCCCCAACCCACCCTCCACTTGTAGTTAAATAGAAAAAAAGCAGCCTGCATAGACTGAACAATATAAAAAATAAATGGACCAAGGTAGTTTGGTGGCTGTCTATGACCCCCCCCCCCCCCCCGCCCTCCACTTGCAGTTGAGTAGAAAAAAAGCAACCTGCATAGACTGAACAATATAAAAAATAAATGGACCAAAGTAGTTTGGTGGCTGTCTATGACCCCCCCCCCCCCCCCGCCCTCCACTTGTAGTTGAATAGAAAAAAAGCAGCCTGCATAGACTGAACAATATCAAAAATAAATGGACCAAGGTAGTTTGGTGGCTGTCTATGACCACCCCCCCCCCTCCCCCCGCCCTCCACTTGTAGTTGAATAGAAAAAAAAGCAGCCTGCATAGACTGTAGAATTAGAGTATAAAAAGAAATGGACAAAGGCAGTTTGGTATCTGTCTGCATCAGACCCCCTCTCCACTAGGAGTAAAATAGAAAACTATTCAGCTGTTATAGAGGCTTGAATATAAATATAAATTTAGAAAGGCAATTTGGTATCTGTCTGGTTCATCATCATCAACATCATCATTAGCGCCCTCGTCGCCTACACAAATCTCCCCCTCATCCTCTTCTAATTCCAAAGTGGCATCCTCAGTTGGTGTATCATCGGCTACACTCGGGCTGTTAAGGCACACATCAGCAGAACTGCTGAAAGGAACTTTCTTTATGGGTACACTAACAGAATGCTCACGATTACACATACCACTGGTGGATGGACTCTCCACAGGGATTGGTATCATTTCTGATTCTGAGCATACATTATCCTCTAATTCCTTACTGTTTTCCTGCAGCTCGCCTTTCACGCATAACAGTAGTTGTGCACCCCTTTTAGACTCCAAATTACTTGGTCTTGCTTGGTCGCGAATGACCGCACAAGAAGAAGGTTCAGTAACATTTTTTGATCTGCCACTAATAGAGAAAGGCAAAGGCCTCATTCTTTCTTTTCCACTGCGTGTGTAGAATGGCATGTTGCCAAAAAATTTTTTATCGGCAGTTAACTTTTCCTCAGTTACACTTCTTATTCGCTTGAACATCGTAAATTTTTGGTGGGTGTGTGTTTTTTTCCCTGATTTAAAAAGACTATGTACTTTAACATAGGCTTTACCAGATGACGTACAGGGAACACTACCATCAGGACTGGTGCCAGCACCTGCTTGCTGATTCTGCTCATATGTGGACTGCTTTGAATCCATTTTAATGAGCCCAAAGCACTTGTAGTGGAAAGTATAGTATTAGATAGATGCTGCTGACAAATATGACTTTGTGCGACAGCCAGAAAAATTATTGTTTCACACTGGGGAATATGGGACACCCCAAAGCACTTGTAGTGCAAAACTTTTTAGAAATACTGCTGACAAATATGACTTTTGACAGCCAGAAAAATTTGTCTAAAACACTGGGGAATATGGGAGACCCCCAAAGCACTTGTAGTGCCAAAATTTTTTAGAAATACTAACCCTGCTCTCTCCCTCTGTCAAATGACAATGGATTGCTGTGGAGGCGTGTATATATGCTTTTCAAATCTCGCGAGAACCGAGCTCAGAAATACGAATACGTCACGATGACGTTTAGCCTCGATTTCGATTCCGAATGGGCGGGAGAGCTCGGCTCGGTACTCGGATAGGCGAAATTCGTATGAATTCGGATCTCGGGGAACCGAGCCCGCCCATCTGCACTTAGCATCCCCATTTCATGCCGCTGAACACCTTTAGAAACATAGGAAGGTATAACCAACAGCAATAAAATTTAAAATACTTAGAATTTTGTAGAAAGAGGAAGCTCCTTGCAGTTGTGCTATACCTCTAAATGTTGTGAAAGTCTCTGTGGGGATAGAAGAGTGGTACATAGGGGGTGCAGTAACATCATAAAGAGGACATGTCTCAACACATATGTCCACCCTCACCTTTGTAAATCACTTCTTATTTTGACGCCTTCCCATTAATACATTTGTTCCCCCGCAGCTCAAAACACATTTCTCTAGTCCTCACCATTGTAACACATTTCTCCCCCTACCCTGCACCTGTAGCACCTCAACCCTCCCCTACAATGTATTTCTCTATTTACATTTCCTGTCGAGAAGACAAGGTGGCTCCTAGCAGAGCTGGATTAAGGCTTCGGGGGGCCCGGGGCACTTAAGACAGGGGGGCCCCTAAGATCTAAAATTAAGGGCATAGTGACACATCCTGCATTACATCACGTACAGCCCACAGTATGACACTTACAGCTCTCCCAGTGGGCTCGCTTAGGTTGTCTGCATAAGAAAAATCATTGCTTCCACAAACTAAAATACTGTACATTAAAACAATCATCAAAACACCACATTAAAATGGGTATTGACACCACACATTAAAACTAGCAATGATATCACACATTAAAAATACCATTGATAATGTACACTAAAACTAGCAATGATACCGCACTTTAAAAATAAAATTTATAATGCACATTAAAACTAGCAGTTATACCGCAAATTAAAATACCATTGATAATGCATCACTGGGCATGGCCAGGCCACCCTCCTACAGGCAAAAAAACTGCATTGTTGTGTACACCATTGAACGGTCACCAAAAATTGGGATTGTCCCACTAGAATCACAACATTTCACAGACTTTGCTGCTCTCTCCTACCTGTTTTTCTCACTTTCACCACCTGTGATGCAGGTTTCTTTAGTTGCGGCTTGTCTGGATCCTGGAATGTTAGGGGCCCTATTTGGAGAAAAAAAATGGGTACATTTAGAAAATTACAGCCACCCCCGGCGTTAAATCAGTACCACCCATGATTAATAATTAGGAATTCCTCCAGCCCCAGGATTAAAATAATAGTATTCACATTTAATAAATAAACCTATTTTCCTCCCTACAAACAGCCCCAGCAATAAATTAAATTAGTATTTACATTTCAGAAATATACCTATTTCCCGCAACCGTCACTGCCATTAAATAAGTCATAGGCACATTTAATAAAGGGACCTCATTCTCCCCAAACCACCCCATCTTAAATTAATTGTCCCCACTATTGTGTCTCTCCCCCCCCTTTTTCCTCATGCTGTGTCTCTCACCCTTTTTTCTTATACTGTGCCTTTCTCCCCCCTTTTTTCTCATGCTGTGCCTCTCCCCCTTTTTCCTTACTGTGCCTCTCTTCTCCCCCTTTTTCCCCCATAGTGTGCCTCTCCTCTCTACCTTTTTCCTCCATAGTGTGCCTCTCCTCTCCCCCTTTTTCCTGCATAGTGTGCCTCTCCTCTCCCCCTTTTTCCTCCATAGTGTGCCTTTCTTCTCCCCCTTTTTCCCCCATAGTGTGCCTCTCCTCTCCCCCTTTTTCCTCCATAGTGTGCCTTTCTTCTCCCCCTTTTTCCTCCATACTGTGCCTATTCTCCCCCTTTTTCCTCCATACTGTGCCTATTCTCCCCCTTTTTCCTCCATACTGTGCCTCTCTTCTTTCCTTTTACCTCCATACTGTGCCTCTCTTCTTCCCTATTTTCTCCATACTGTGCCTCTCTTCTTTCCTATTTCCTCTATACTGTGCCTCTCTTCTTTCCTATTTCCTCCATACTGTGCCTCTCTTCTTTCCTATTTCCTCCATACTGTGCCTCTCTTCTTTCCTATTTCCTCCATACTGTGCCTCTCTTCTTTCCTATTTCCTCCATACTGTGCCTCTCTTCTTTCCTATTTCCTCCATACTGTGCCTCTCTTCTTTCCTATTTCCTCCATACTGTGACTCTCTTCTTTCCTATTTCCTCCATACTGTGCCTCTCTTCTTTCCTATTTCCTCCATAGTGCCTTTCTGCGTTATTCCCATTTTTTTTTACTTACCTTTCTGTTAGCTTCTTTCTTCTCCTCTCTCCTCTCTTCTTTTTTCTTTCCTGGTCCTCTCCGCGCTGCTCCTCACTGAATGACAGGCGTGACTTGATGACGTCAATCAGTATCAACAGTGCAGAGAGGAGGGAGGAGGAGGGACGCCAGCGCCGCGGTGAGGTGAGTAGTGTATCTTTTTTTTTTTTTTTACTACCCGGCTCCCCCCACCAACGAAGGGAGCCCCGAACCCCCCCCCCTCCCGCTGCCGCCGCCATTTAAAAGAAAAAAGTAAAAAAAAAAAAAAAAATCAGTAGAACTTATGCGCGCGGCAGCGGGGGGCCCTCGGAGAGAGGGGGCCCGGGGCACGTGCCCCCTGTGCCCCCCCTTAATCCGGCTATGGCTCCTAGACAGTGCTAGTGAAGCGTAGTCTCACAAAGTACCAAATATAATATGGGTTCTGGCTGAAAGATTAACAAAACTTTCTGCAGACAATAGATGTACAACCCTTTGTGGGCATGAGGCCCACAAAGTATTTTTTTGTGGTTCGTTGAAAGCAGGAAATCTCTGTTTATGATAGCTACACTTGATGAATCCACATAACAGTATAAAATATAAAATAAGCTGCTAAAAATGAATAAAAAACAATTTAGAAAAATGGCTGGGCAATGTGTTTGTGATTGAAAACTCATGGTACCTCTAAATTTTGAAATGTGTGAGCAATATTTGTCAGTGATTAGTCAGAGGTGAAGTACTGGCCATGTGGTCTGTGGAACCATTGTTAAACATATATTGTAGAGATGCCATAGAAGGTTGGAACTGTCTGCGCAGGTGGCTTGTTGTGTCCTGCGAATGCTGTCAGGGAGATAAATAGGAGCTTCAGGTCCAATTACTTCAAGGTATTTAGGAGGGGTTTCCATGGCGCACTTCTGTCTGGATGTATTTGAGGGTCTGTATGGAGAGACAAAGAGTGGTGGTTGGGGGAATGACTTACCTTTGTGTAGTGGAGTACCTGGGTTTTACTCTCTCTTAGTGCTACGTGCAATCAGTCTAATCATCATCATCATCATCATCATCATTTATTTATATAGCGCCAACATATTCCGTAGCGCTTTACAATTGGGGACAAACGTAATAAACTAATAAACAAACTGGGTAAAACAGACAAAGAGGTGAGAAGGCCCTGCTCGCAAGCTTACAATCTATGGGACAATGGGAGATTGACACATGAGGTTAAGTATACATTTTGCATCTTGGCCCAGCCAGACTGCAAAGGTAGGGTGACTCATAAGCTAAATGATCCTGTCACACAACAATGTTATTCCGGGGGTAGTTGTCTTGTGTGAAATTGTGTAACAGGCTAAAGGTAGTGAGGTTAAGATGGTGGTTGAGGAATATTATAAGCTTGTCTGAATAGGTAGGTTTTCAGAGAACGCTTGAAAGTTTGTAGAACAGAGGAGAGTCTTATTGTGCGAGGGAGAGAGTTCCATAGAGTGGGTGCAGCCCGAAAAAAGTCCTGTAACCGGGAATGGGAGGATGTAATGAGGGTGGATGAGAGACGCAGATCTTTTGCAGAACGGAGTTGCCGAGTTGGGAGATATTTTGAGACAAGAGAGGAGATGTATGTTGGTGCAGCTTTGTTGATGGCCTTGTAGGTTAGTAAAAGTATTTTATATTGGATTCGGTAGAAGACAGGCAGCCAGTGTAGAGACATACAGAGTGATTCAACAGAGGAATAGCTATTTGCAAGGAAAATCAGTCTTGCCGAAGCATGTAAAATAGATTTTAGGGGTTTGAGTCTGTTTTTGGGAAGACCAGTAAGGAGGGAATTGCAATAGTCAATGCGGGAGATGATTAGTGCATGAATTAAGGTTTTAGCAGTGTCTTGTGTGAGATATGTGCGGATTCTGGAAATGTTCTTTAGATGTATGTAACATGATTTAGATATAGAGTCAATGTGGGGAACAAAGGATAGGCGTGAATCAAGGATTACACCTAGGCAGCGAGCTTGTGGGGTGGGATTTATGGTCATGTTATCAACAGAGATAGAAATGTCAGGTATGCTCTTGTTGGCGGGTGGGAATATTATTAACTCTGTTTTAGAAAGATTAAGTTTGAGTTGACGAGAGGCCATCCAAGATGAAATGGCAGAAAGACAGTCAGTTACACGGGACAACACAGATGTCGAGATATCAGGAGAGGATAGATAGATTTGGGTATCATCCGCATAGAGATGATACTGAAAGCCAAAGGAACTTATTAGATTTCCAAGAGAAGCGGTATAGATAGAGAACAGCAGAGGACCTAGCACCGAGCCTTGTGGTACTCCAACTGATAGGGGAAGCGGAGCAGAGGTGGCTCCAGAGAAATTAACAGTGAAAGAGCGATTAGAGAGGTAAGATGAGAACCAGGATAGAACTGTGTCTTGAAGACCTAGGGATTGCAGTGTTTGTATGAGAAGAGAGTGGTCAACGGTGTCAAATGCAGCCGAGAGATCAAGGAGAATTAGGAGAGAGTAATGGCGTTCAGTCTTAGCAGTGATCAGATCATTAACAACCTTGGTCAGCGCAGTCTCTGTGGAGTGTTGAGAACGAAAGCCAGACTGAAGAGGATCCAACAGGTTGTTTGCGGAAAGAAAGCGTGTGAGGCGAGTGTAGGCAAGTCTCTCTAGAAGCTTGGAGGGGCAAGGGAGCTGAGAGATGGGACGGTAATTTGAGAGAGAGTTTGGGTCGGAGTTTTGTTTTTTTAGAATAGGAGTAATCACTGCATGCTTGTATAGTGATGGAAAGATGCCAGTAGAGAGTGAGAGATTACAGATTTGAGTTAGAGGTGAAATGAGCACAGAAGACAGGGATCTACCAATTTGCGAGGGATTAGGATCAAGAGGACAGGAGGTAGAGTAGGAAGATAAGAAGAGCGTAGAAATTTCCTCTTCATTTGTGGGGTCAAATGAAGAAAGGGTGTCAGAGGGTAGTGGGAAGGAAATGAGCTGATGGCTTGTTGAGGAAGAGGATACCATTTCTAGTCTGATCTTGTCAATCTTGTCCTTGAAGTAGGAAGCAAGATCCTGAGCACTGATAGTAGATGGAGGGTTCGGGGTGGGAGGATTGAGAAGATGATTAAATGTATTGAAAAGGCGTTTGGGGTTAGAAGCCTGAGCATAGATAAGAGATTGAAAGTATGTTTGTTTTGCAGTGTCCAGAGCATTTCGATAGGAGTGGTAGACAGAAGTATATGTGAAGAAGTCATTAGAGCTTCGAGATTTACGCCAGTGACGTTCTGCTTTACGGGACAGTTTTTGAAGATTTCGTGTTGCTTTGGTGTGCCACGGTTGACATCGAAGTCGACGTGTAGTATGAAGTGTCGCTGGAGCCACTTGATCAAGGGCCGTTGCTAAGGTTAGGTGAAAATGAGGTACTGCCATCTCAGGGGATGAGAATGTAGAGATAGGGGAGAGAAGGTGTTGGAGAGAGGTGGAAAATTGTTGAAGATTAATAGAATTAAGATTTCTACGAGTATGAGGAGGCTTGGTTGAGTCAGACAGTAGAGAGGTTAGAGCAGTGGGGGTGAGAGTGTAGCTGATAAGGTGATGATCCGAGAGGGGGAAGGGTGTATTAATAAAATTAGAAACTGAGCATAGTCTAGAGAAAACAAGATCAAGGCAGTGGCCATCCTTATGAGTAGATGATTCAATCCACTGGGAGAGGTCAAGTGAGGATGTTAGAGAGAGTAGTTTGGAAGCAGCTTTGGAAGGTGGGTTATCAATGGGGATGTTGAAGTCACCCATGATGATGGTGGGGATGTCTGAAGATAAGAAGTGAGGGAGCCATGCAGAGAAATCCTCAATAAATTGTTGGTGTGCTCCAGGGGGACGATAGATCACCGCAACACGTAGGGAGAATGGATTAAAAATGCGAATAGCATGTACTTCAAAAGATGTGAACGTGAGTGATGGGACATTTGGTAGAACTGTGTATGTGCACTGTGGGGAGAGAAGTAGTCCAACCCCACCTCCTTGTCTGCCTTCAGGTCTGGAGGTGTGGGTGAGATGGAGGCCACCATGTGAAAGTGCTGCAGGTGAGGCAGTGTCTGATGTAGTCTAATGTAGATTTGGTGGTTGGTTGGGTAGCTTGTTGATGAATGTACGAGTGGGAAGTCTATTGATTGTCCTTGTTTATCAGTTTTCCTTGTAGTGTGTACCTGTTGGCCTTGTAGTCTTCTTTTCCTCTCAGTTTCTAATTCTTTTCTTTTTTCTCTATTGTTGTTGCCTTGTGTCTTCAATTCTGCAGGAAGAATAAGAGGGGAGAGAGGTGAGGAGTGTGGCGGGCGATGGTAAGAAAGTGTGGTGAGGTGCTTGGAAAGGGGTTAGGTCATGGTAATATAAGCGATTAGAAAGAAATAGGGGTACAGAGAGGTTAGTGATAAGAGGGGGTGGTGAGAGGGAAGAGAAGGGAGCGAGTGGGAAAGGGTGACGAGAGAAGTGCTGAATGGAAATGGAGCTGGCAAATGTTTAAAGCACAGATAAATGTATAGTGGTTATGCTGCTAAATAGCACTAATGTACTGTGGGGAGGGAGGGGGAAAATACATTAAAAAGATAATGTTTAAGCTCAAATAAGGATATACAAAGTTCTTCTAGGAGAGGAAAAGTCATTGAGCCTGATTCATTAAGGAAAGCAAGGCAAAAAAAGGAGTACATTTTCTCCTGAACAAAACCATGTTACAATGCAAGGGGTGCAAGTTAGTTTATTATTTTGCACATAAGTTAAATACTGGCTCTTTTTCATGTAACACACAAATACTTGATAGCTTTATATTAAACGTTGATCTAGAACATGCCCTACCCCAACTATAAATCTGTCCCCACATTTTAAATTTATCTCCCCCTCCACTGTAACATGGTTTTGCCACAGTCCAAAGTTACTCCTTTATTTTGCTTTTCTTTCCTTAATGAATCAGGTCCAATGAATATAGCTCAGGTAGTGTCTAAAGCTCAAAAGGTTCACAGACATCCCTATTTTGTATGGTAGGTTGCAGTGTTTTTTTGAACAGCTCAGCAATGTTTATTGCTCTGGAGCCCTAATAAAAGCAGGATGTGAATAGCTCACTTTGTTGCAGCAGTGCGACCTGTGGAGAGTATCTGTGTGATGTTTTAAATCCAAGATGGCCACTGGAGAACGGGTGCAGCAAAATGCACAAGTAAATCTGCTTTTATTGGAGTGGTGTCACTCACTGGAGGTGTCTTTGAGTCCAGTGGTCGGTCTGATGTACTGAGGGCAGAGTAGATCCAATGGGGCGTATTCAATTGTCCGAAAGTCCCGCAGCGTTAAAATTATTAAAGTTAATACGGTAATTTGTAGCTGGATTTCAGCTCGCGGCTCAGGGAGCTGCGAGCTGAAATCCAGCGAGTAAATTACTGTATTAACTGTTTTTCCCACGCACGATTACCGTAATAACAGTAATCGTGCGTGGACCGCGGGATTTTCGCCGTTTCTGCAGACAATTGAATACGCCCCGATGTGTTTAATCCGTCTAGTGTGCAGTTCTTCAGGGATTCAAATATATATTGCAGAGAAATACTCATGTTGCAAACCATACTTTACAGATTATCAGTCATATGGTGCATATAATGTACTGTGACAGTGGAGATGACAGTCACATTTACCAGACAGCAGCCAATGTGTGAATTCTTTGGATCATTGCATGGAGGCCCAAATAGTAGTGCATACCTGCCAACCTTAGAGGAAGTGGCAGATCTAGGGGATGGGGGGACGATAGGGGCAACCCCAATTGCAGCACACTACACATGTCTGCCTGACGGCTGAGAGGCAGGCAGAGTATACTGCCTGGCTACTCTGATTATGTTTTAAACAAAATCAGAGTGACTGAGTATAATTACAGCCTGTTTCCCAGCTGCCTGGTCCAATCAAAGTGCAGGAGAGGGGAGGGAGGGGCAAGGCTGTGCTAAATTGCCCCTTCACCGTAAGAAAGTATAGGTTTGCACCTGCCTAGAGGAAACCTTTTTTTGAGCATAGGCCGCTGCTGCTAGGGTCTCACAGTATCACTGCTAAAAGTAGATGTTAATGTAAATGTACAACAAAATGTCAAAATTCCAAACATATTTGCCCCCAGCCAAACATTTTTGCCCCCAATCATTGTACAACATATTCCCTGAGCTTAGTTGATACTTTTTGAGAGCTCCACCAAATGCCTTATAATGACCACAATTAAATTTAATGTAACAATAACATATTAAACTGACTTCAATAGACGTCTGAGAAAGAGAGCAGTTTATCATTGCCGTGTATAGCTCTATATTTTTGCTCAATAAGACACAGCAAAGTTGCAAAAGACAAAAACAGTCAAGTGGAAAAACTACAAAAATAGATCTGACATTATGACACATCCATAACATTCTCACTTCATAACAATTTGAATAAACAATCTTGTAATTTCCAGTACAAGGTAAATCTACTTTGATAAATGTCTATACGTTCTCCAGCTGACTCATTGAAGTAGCTTCATTTTTTTCAGCAAATGACTGTTTGAGATTTTGATGGATTATAAGAATGTTTTACAATGTCATATTATTGGCACTTTGTAGCTGTTTTTAGATCCAGTATAAAAGGGAACATAGGACACGCACAATTAGGGGAGTAAAAAAAAATGATGTATTGGTTTTGAGATTTTGTTTGTTCCCCAATTTACAGAACAGCGGGGTTCCAACTTTTCAAATATAAATACTCACTCCTAACCATATTGCCTACAAAATTCTGATTTAGGTGTAGTGAAATTCAATAATGGCAGCTTTCCCACAAATATCCTTCGCCTTCTATTTTCTTAGACATTTCTTAAGAAATTAATATGCTTTCATTGAAGTACAAGGTGAAAGCACAATCAGCAACTAGAACACATGATGAGGTCAAGCAAAAAATATAGTTTCAAACCAAGTTTCAGGACGGTCTATGAAACAAAAGAAACTTAAAGTACAATGAAGGTCAAATGCTAATCACATGACTAGAATATTAAAACATGTCAAAATCATTTAGCAAAACATCCTTAAAGTGGCTAGAGATATATATAGATATGATATCAATCAGTAGGTGAGCAATGAGATTAAGGTCAGGAATGAGATACTAAAGAACATCTTTTTTTCATAATTTCAACTATATATTATATTATATTATACTAATTGTTACCTGATTATTGTTCTTAGTGGAGATTTATGAAAAAGTTTACAATTATTAAATAAGTATGTAGAAAGCTGTGTTTCAAAGCTTATCCCACGATCAGTCCACAATACAAAAGAACACACATCTAGGGGTAGATTTATTAAAGGTTAAACCGCCAGTAAAACGGCTGAAGCCAACAAACCAATACATTACAGATCGCCATCCAGATTGCCAACATGATCAAAATACAAACAGCAAGATTTACTAAGCTGCTGTTTAACAAACTGCTGTGCAAACCACCAGCAAAACAGCCAAAATAAAAGAAGTGGGTGTGAGAAGTGGGATTGCTCATCTGCATGCTGTTTGAGCTATCTTGACATTCAGAACATGGGAGGATGGCACCATTGACTTATGAATTATGGGAACAACATTATTTATTGATCAAGGGGTAAAATAAATTTAAAATTAAGTTATGGAGGCAAATTTTATTTTTTATTGTATTAAGAGGGTAATATTATTTTTTTATTAATTTTTAGTAAATCTTATCCCTAGTATAGTTACCAAAAGTAACCATTAACATAAATGTAAATTTGTTTATGTACATGTATTATTTTATGTAGTGATCATATAGATTACATAGGGATCATCAAAAGTGATCTGGTTGAAGCTGTCTAAATCTAAAAAATAAACTGATTTAAATCCACAAAATAAACTGACTTAATTGATAATAGCGATTGGATATCTCATTTAACAAATTAAAGAACTCCTGCAATATGGGTTAACTAGAAATTACTAGCCCTACCCATTCCTAAGTGCATTTTAAAATTAAACAAACCTTTAAAATTCTACTCCATGCCAAAACAATACCAACTCTGGGCCTTCACACAAAGCACCTTCATTTAGCTTTGATGAGCCTTGATCAGTGGTCAAAGTGGAAATTTAGAAGTGCTGATATGGAACTTTCACCTTGAAATGAATGACTGGACTGCCTAGGCCCCCCGAAGGTTTGAGGTTTTCATAGAGTGAAATTAATTTTAGATATATTTCAACACTTTGTGTCCCCCTTTTCTTCTGTGTCTAATTATTTTTCCTCTGTGTTCCTCCACTTCTCCCTCATGTCTCCTTGTGTACTTACAATTTCCCTCATATCTCCACAATATTATAATAAAACTTTCCAAAATATTTACCAATTATCTTCCATGTTACCCTTTATCTTTCCCTTATCTGTTTCCTTTCTCTGTTGTTATGTGTGGGCATCCCCCTCTCTCCCTCCCTCCGTGCTCTCCCTTGTGGCTCACATTCTGTTTCTCTCGCCCCTCCCTTACTCCGTGATCCTCTCTTTCTAACCCAATTCCTGTTCCTATTATTCCTTCTCACTGTGTACTATGTATTAAGTGCAGGGCCGCCGAGAGGGGGGGTGGGTAAAAATTACCCGGGCCCGGGCATGTTAGGGGGCCCGGGCCCTTGCCCTGCCGATTTATTATTTTTTATTTAATTTTTTTTCAAAACTAAATTTTTTTCTTTCTTTTTTTTTTTGCCGGGCGCGGGGGGGGGGGGGGATATGGTTGGCTCGTTCGTTGGTGGGGGGAGCGCGGTGGTTAAAAAAACAAAACAAAACACACTCACGTGGTCACGGCGCCGGCGTCCCTCCTCTCTGCTGCTCTGTGCTCCATTCAGACTGTCTGAATGCCGGGAGTTAAAAAACGAGTGGGGGCACAGAGGGGTTAAAAACGGGGGGCAGCATGACAGGAGGGGTTAAAAAACAGGGCAGCATGGCACAGTGGGGTTAAAAAACAGGGGTCAGCATGGCACAGTCGGGTTAAAAAATGGTGGGCAGCATGGCACAGTGGGGTTAAAAAGGGGGGGAGGCATGGCACAGTGGGGTTAAAAAACGGGGCAGCATGGCACAGTGGGGTTAAAAACGGGGGGGGGGGGGGGCGGCCTGACACAGTGGGGTTAAAAAATGGGGGTGGGGCATGGCACAGTGGGTTTAAAAAACGGGGGGCAGCATGGCACAGTGGGGTTAAAAAGGGGGGGAGGCATGGCACAGTGGGGTTAAAAAACGGGGCAGCATGGCACAGGGGGATTAAAAAAGGGGGGGAGCATCATAGTATAGTGTGATGAAGGGGAGCCAGATGAAGGGGGCAAAAGCAGCATGGAGGGCGCAGTGTTATTTTAAGGCATGGAGATGATGAAGGGGCACATTATTGTAATATTGGAGCTGGAGGAAGGCCTAATTATTAATCGTGGATGGTATTGATTTAACACCAGGGTTGTTTGGAATTATCTAAATGTAGCTATTTTTTTCCAAATATGGCCCTCAGCATTCCAGGATCCAGACAAGCCGCAAGTAAAGAAACATGCAGCCACAGGTGGTGAAAGTGAGAAGAACAGGTAGGAGAGAGCAGGACAGTATGTGAAAAGTTGTGATTCTAGTAGGGACAATGTCAATTTTTGGTGAGTGTTGTGCCCAATGTAAGGTGCAGGCCAAGACTGAACTCTTTGTGTACACACTGCATTTTTTTCTATACTACACTGTGGTGCTAGATGTCCTGAAAGTCAGGAGTGCTTGGACATATGTGACGCTCGGGCGAATTGAGAGCCTAGTGATTTTGATGTGTTAGCCACGCCCCAATGGTGCATTTGCCACGACCCCAAATGCATGACCACACCTCCAAAAATTTTGCATACTCAACTATAAGGGGGGCCCCATGAATTTGTTGTACCGGGGCCCTGAATTCCTCTTGGCAGCCCTGATTAAGTGCAGATTTCTGCAAGTCGCCAGAAATTGGCTAGTTTGCAGTCAAAATTTAAAGCAGCAATGGCTTTAAAGGCATTGTTTTGCTTTTAAAGCCATCTGCGCTTTAAATTTTGACTGAAAACTTGCCAATTTCTAGCGACCTGCAGGAATCGGCACTTAATACATTTACCCCCTGATCTTATCCAGCTCTCAACCGCTATAATAATCAAGTTACTTTATGAAGTGGAAATGTCTGCACACCCCTCCGCATAGCTAAAAAAAAAACTCCTAAAAGATGCTTTCGCCACCTCTTAATTTTCTGTCAATACTTTTTCTAAGCAAAATGAAATCTCATGTTTGCACTGCACCAAAATGGGGCAACTCAGACCCTTATCACAGAATGCCCATATTCGACCCAACTCCTCCCATTCATGCCAGTGCAAACTTTTAGTGATGCTACCATCTTGCTACATAATTCTATGTACTCCAGCAGAAATCTAAGTGATCTTGCACAAATTAAGGTGCATGACACTGCCAAAAAGGATTTTTGTCATTTGCCATTTTGCACTTCAAAAATTAGGCCCTCTGTTTTGTACATATTGGTTTCACAACAACCTGTCACAGCAGCCTGAACTATACAAACACTGGAGACACAAAACCACTTGGTTTTTCCCCAGTGCACCTCTTTGATCCGCCCAGCACACTGCAAGATGCCTCCTCTCTGCTTCTCAGAACCCCTTAACTGTGATCCTGGCTGCTTCTCCTGTACCAAAGCTTCAACAGCCAATTGGAGTTTAGTGAACACGAGTGCAATTTGATCATTATTATTATTATTATTATTATTATTAATAATAATAATAATATTAATAATAATAATAACAACGACAACAACAATAGCTGAAACACATTCCTACACAGTATAAACGTGCATGGATTTCAAATAATTCAGAGCTAGTCACAATTTTAATTTTACAATATGAACCAAACATTTTCATTTTGATGAGAATTTTTGTTTAAAATCATGTATGTAAAAACCTGTACATGGCTCTGTTTTATATTTCATCAAAAATCCAGAAAATGTGCCCTACTGAGAAATGAAAGCCTGTCATCTATCTAAGAATATTCACCTCATCACAGAGTCTTAGACATGCCTAAGCTCTTATTGCTATTGCCACAAAATAACCTTCATGACAGGTCCAAGGTTTCAGACTGTAAAACAAGAGCAGAGTCACTTTTCAGACACTTGCTAAAATATGTATGAATACAAACACCTGCGTGATTCTTATAACAGATGTTAATCCCCAACTTCTAACAATGGGCTTATTACAACAAGGTTGCAATATTTATTCCAGAAAATGAACAGTGATCTGATTGCATAAGAATCATATTTAAAACCTCAACTGGCAAGTTTGCCGTTTGGGAGCTAAAATAGATGCATACAGGTGGAGTAGAGTTTATTGCAACACATTATGCATCATGGATATTGATTAAGTAGATAAACTATGTTATCTTGTTAGATTTAAGTAGTGAGCAGGATGGTACATTTAATTTAAAAAAAAATCTGTGCCATTGATCAACAATTACTACAATAAAATCTACTCTACCTGTATTGTGTTTGACTGAGCAGGATGCCTTTTCAGATCATTCCAGGTTTTGTTGGTGCAGTAAAATGTCATTTGGATTTGGGATTTGAATTTAACTAACCACTGGATAGGTTTCTTGATTTTATGATTATATATCTGTTTTGTCAAATGAAAGTTTTACTGCAGCACATTGGAATAAAAATGTATTTACTTTAAGGACAGTATAAGGAAAAATCCAGAAAAACAACGTTTTACATGATTGTTTACCACATTCACTACTCATTTAAAAAACACATTTGTTGGGTGGGGCAGACTGAACACTTTGCACATCAGCATTGTTCAGTTATTAAGTAGGGTGTGTAATTGATTGACTACTTGGCAGTTCCATTTCAAACGTTTGAAGGGTGAGTACGTTATTAGGGGGGGTGATTTGGGATTAATAATTTAGTTTTGTTTTTCTGGAAGATACCACTACAATAATGGAACAGTTTTCGTTTTGTTTTTTATTGAAATCTCATTACTTTTTTAAAGCTGCAAATTTTCTATTGGCACTGGCTAACATTAAACATGAGCTACAGAGGAAAAAGTTTACATTTATCTTCTTTTTTTTCTATATAATGTTTATTTATTGAAGGTCGGCAGGTTACACATAAATAATAGCAATTGCAATATAACTTTACACAACAGAGTGAATATCAAAACTTGCTAAAATATTTAACGATTAAGAGATTGACATGTAAACTAAAGCAAAAGGAGCCATTCTTTTCAACTGACCAATTTTAGGTATAAGGGGAGGGGGACAGGGGGGAGGGGGACAGGGAGGAGGAGGGAGGGAATTACATGGCAAAACATAAGAAAATTAGTGGAGGGGAAGGGAATGGAAAGAATGTGCCAGAAGGAGAGATTCACGGAGAGAACCAAGGCTTCAAGCGAATGGGGAACGGAAATTAAAGAATGATAACCACAGACCCCAAACTTTGTCAAAGGATTTTGTGGAGTTTTTAATTATATTAGACATATATTCCATTATGCCAGATTAATAACGGATTGAGTTGAAGGGGTATTGGACTGTTTTCATCTGCAGTTAACTGATAGGTGGCAGCAGAGATCACATGTTTTATAAGTCTAAGATTTTCAAGCAGTGAGAGACTACTGGGTGTTGTAGAGTGGACTTTAGGCACCTTGATAGTGTGAGCCAGAGGAAGGAAGGAGAAAGCACCCTCCAGACACTCAGGGACCAAAACCATTAGTTGGACATCATCAGCATAAAGAGCAACTTTGTGTTCTGTGACCTTCCTGATTAGTAGGTCGGGGCTCTATGATTCATGCTAAAATGAGTGGAGAGAAGGGGCAACATTATCTTCTGCCATTAGTGATCCCAAAGGGTCTGCTAAGACTGCTGCAGAAGGTGACCGATACAGAGTTGATATATACTCTACAAACCTCCCAGAGAAACCCATTGACTTGAGCACACAAACGGCCACGAGATGCAGTCAAGCGCTTACTTAGCGGCAAAAGCCAGTGTGCGTAATGGAGTTTTTGAATTTTCATGACTAGAGTGGATAAGTTTGATGGCCCATTTAGAGTTATCTGGAGCCTGCTGTCCCAGGATAAATTTGACTTGGTCTGGGTGTATCAGTAATGGGAGGAGAGGACCCAATCTATGCATTAGAATTTTAGCATATATTTTCAGGTCGACATTAGGAAGGGATATCGGCCAAGAGTCTGAACATTGTGTGGGGTCTCTTCTCAGCTTTGTCAATACTACTATATAAGCTCAAGTGATGACAGAATCAAAGGAAGCCCCCTCAAGCATTTTGTTAAAAAAAAGTCTGTCAAATGAGGAACTAAAACTGCATAGAATTTCTTGTAATATTGTACAATGAAGCCATCAGGGCCAGGGGCTGAAGAAGATGTGAGAGCCTTAATTGTTGCTGTCACCTTCTGGGTGATATCAGTATTTAGTGAAGGGAGCAGGGTCTCAAGAAGTTTTTGGAGGAAATTATTATCTAGTTAAGTTCATTGAATTTTGCATTCACCCGAGGAGAAGAACCAGAGAGATTGTGTATATATATATATATATATATATATATATATATATATATATATATAGAAGTCTCTGAATTCATTTACAATGGGGATCACATGTTGTAGACCCCCCTTAACTCTTTTTCATTTTATCTATCAAACCGAGAGCCCTCCTCTACCTTAGTTTTTTTGCAAGTCTGATTTTGTCAGCCTTATCATAGAAGCTTGATTTGAGAGAGGAAAGCTTTAGTTAGAGATTGTTTTTCTTGTTCTAAAATGGAATATATCCATCTTTCTAGTGAGGAGAATTGTTGTAGTACTAACTCTTTGGCTGCAGATGCTGTGCTAATGAGCCGACTTCTTATGATGGCCCTGTGAGCTTCTCAAATCACACCTGATGTAATTTAATTTGAAAAAAATTAATTAAAATAGTCTGTGTGTTACAAGTTGCGGTTGCAGTGGTGACATTAGACGCCGTGGTTCATTGTTTCGGGCCGCGTCAAGATCATCGCCATGACGACCGGGAAGTGACTTCCTCTTTGTGCCTGCCGTCTCCAAGGCAACGGTCGGGACGCTCTGTCAGCTAGCGCCGCGTGCTTGCATGAAGCAGCAGCTGGGCGCATGCGAGAAATTGATTAATTGTCTCCTGAGGCTGATTGTTCAATTGTGTCTGCTTTCTTTGATTGGTTCCTCTATGTATTTAAGGCAGGGAGGGCTTAGCCTCCCTGCCCTCCCTGGATTCTGTCTGTTGCAGACCTGCTATGTTATCATGTTCTGTAGTTACTCTTTTTATTGAACTCTAATCCCCCTATCCTTGGGATCTGTTCTTTGGATATTCCTGTTCGCTGTCAGCCTTGAACCATTTGCATATCCCTGACCATTCTGTCTGCTACAGAACCCTGACCTTGGCCTGCTTTGACCACCTGCTCCATTCCTGCTGCTGCCTCCTACCTTCCAGCTTTGGTATTGCACATAAGCTTACACTATGCAGGAGTTAAGTCCTGGGGCATTCAAGTACCTGTGAGCACAACAAACTCTACGGGAAAGGAGGTTGCTATAGGTGAAGATCTCTGTCATCAGTTCTGCAAGCTTATGTCATTAACCACTAGCTGTAACTTTGTGACCGTGATTTTAGTTTCGCAAATGTAGGGTTTTTAGGAATCATCAAGTAGCCATCTGCGAGGCCTATACATTTATCTTTTTTATAGCAGCTTTAATACATATTAAGTTTATTTATTTTTTATTTAGATAGCCAAGTACCTTTTAAGCATATAGCTGAATCTCATTTTTTTAGCTCTCCTTCAATAAATCATTATCTCCTTTGAAAAATATCTCTGGAGGTTGCAAAATATTGTTGCTAGTCAAACAGA
Organism: Mixophyes fleayi; assembly: GCF_038048845.1. Lineage (NCBI taxonomy): Eukaryota > Metazoa > Chordata > Amphibia > Anura > Limnodynastidae > Mixophyes > Mixophyes fleayi. The sequence goes on from NC_134402.1 coordinate 84,138,339, forward strand.
CACAGACTCCCAGCACTCAGTCAGTCATGTGAAGGCAGAAGGGGAGAAGGAAGGGGAGGAATTTACAGTACACAGAGCAGACAGAGGGGCGTCCCAAAGCCTCTGCTCATTAAATGTGTCATGCGACTGTGGTTGCCATGATAGCCGTTGACACTGTGCAGAATTATAAATCCAACATTCTTCTAACAGCCTGCCACAGTTATTTATGTTAAGAAAAACACCTTATTTTTTCTGGGATTCCTGCTTTAATATTGGGCTTGATAGCTTAGTTTGTGCCATTGTGCCTTGTGAAAATTCATTTTTATACCCCCAGCATGATCTGCAGTGCTTTAACATTGGAAACATGCATGTAATAAAATAATACTGGACAATAACAACAGATGAAGAGGTAAGAGGTCACTATGTAATAGGTTAAAGTTTGCCCCAGAGTTTGCTCTCTTTGGGCTGGCTTCTGAGTTAAGCTGTCTGTATTCTCTCTTCAGAAAACAGGGGTGCAAAAGAACATCCTTTTTCGCGTATTACATAATGCACAGTGGCACTATATAACAAGCAAAAAAAAGGTAAAATTGTACCTGGTGGCAGGTTCTTTTTACCCATACTAAAAGTATAAATCAATGTATAATGAATATGCAGTTACCATAGAATGCAGTTTAGAATAAGAAACAAGTTTTATTTGACAATTATTTCCATCAATTTCTTTCCAGGTTTTGTTTCCAGATCCTCAAATAAATGTAGGATCATTTGAATTGTGTTGGAGCATATGTAATAACTACTGTACACGCTGTTGTTAGTATTGGCTAAACAAAAAAAAGAAAAATATCCCTTTTATGCCTAAAGTGCATAGAACAGTCCTTCTGTGCAACTGCAGTATATGCTTACACTAGATTAGTAAACAGCCTGAAATAACATATTTGCCAGGCTCACATAAATCATGCTATAAACTGTTTGTTGCTGAAACTGTCCAGATTGATGAAGTGACCTATCCTCCACAAGTAAATCATTTCTGCAGAAAGCAACACTTCAAGGCATGTGTAGTTCTCCACACTACTTTCCAACAAGACTTGTTCTTCATCAGTAGATGTTTACCCTTTGCTGTCCAGACAAAGCAAACTTTAAAGATTCATTGGAGCTAGGAGTACCGTGAGGGTCTGACACCACATAAGTTATGTTCATTCCTGTTATTCCCATGTTTGTCTAACTACACCAGCTCTTTTATAAAAGAAAACTACTCAGAGCATTCAGCATGATGTGTAGTAAACAACGGCTGACATCCGTCTATCAGGAGCTTCTATAGTAAACCCATTTGCTAAAAGAAGCCATTACCAAAGAGCACTGCTTAAATGACTTTAAAAAAACAGTACATAAGTGAGTAAAACAACCTCAGACTGCACATCCTACAGACACAAAAATGTGACAAAAATAAAGTATATGAAAAAAAGTTATAGCACTAAAGACAGGATAAATCAAGTATGAAATGTTGCCAGAAAACACTTCAAATTGAATTAAATTAAATCTCATAATATAAATGGAAGTCTTATTACTCATGCTGATGAATATTTTTAAAAAGTAGTTCCACACACCAATTACCCGGCTTAACTTAATTGTAAGAGGTCCTGTCCCAGGATTTCTTTCCTCTGCATTTTTGGGGTCCTTGATGAACTCAGACACAGAGCCTATTTTCTGAGTAGGCCTCAGCAGACCCTTTGTGGAAACCAACTCTTGCAACATAATTACCCAGCTTTAGAAACAATTACTAAAGTGTCAGCTAAGAGTACTGTGAGGATCTGACACCATATAAGTTATGTTCTGGTGTATCCCACTCTGTAAACCTCAGCACAATGTGATGTAAACAGTATGACACAGGCTATCGTAACCTGTGCTATATGAATACTTGTCCACAGCAACCAAGCACATGATTGCATCCATTTTCTAAACTTTATTTGCAAAATGACAGCTAGAATCTGATTGATTGCTATAGATAACACTACCATTTCTACATAGCTACCCCAACAACAATTTCATAAATGTACCCAATTCTCATTAATACAGTTGTCCATAGCATACTTTATAGTGAGAAGTACTTTTGTCAAAAAACCTGACTATATATAATAATTGCAATTCCCCTAAATTTGTATATGTTTCTTTTTACTCGTTGCATCGACAGTGTCGTGTGTTTCCAGTAGGCCTCTCGGTTGCAATTTTATTGTACCATTGTTTATATGTAAAACTGGAAGAATTATTATATAAACTAAAATAATTAAAACCATTTTAAGTCTTCTGAATTTTAATATCTTGTTAAATGCTATTCTATCCAAATTCTTGAAAAAAAATGAAAGGAAGAATTTCCCTGTATAAAAGATTTACTATTTGCTATGCTTTAAATAAATTCCTCCAACACCTCCGGGCCATAGTTTTACAACAGTATACACAAAACGGCATAAATCTTTCTGGGGGGAAGAAAAAAATCTATAAATACAACTCCCCCTTCAACATTTTATAGAATTGTTTTGTAGGAAAATGAGTGAGGGGGGAAGATAGTTTCAATGATTTACCTTTGTTCTGTGTTAAATTTAGATGATCATAAGTCTCCTTGATTATTACACACAATGGCAAACTATACCCCAGGCACATGAAAATTGCTAATTGATAACTCTTAAACTGTTTTAGATGTCAGGCTGAATTTATGACTTGTCATGTAAGAAATACAAGAGAGAGTAGCTCCAGCTCTAGTAAGTAGCATGAAAGTTATTATCTAGTCTTTTAAAAATTCTGCACATTTAATTTTAACATGATTCAGCCAACAAACATATGATAATAAAACCTTTTATGGGAAAAATGAATGGTGTTTACCTTTGCAACACTGGTCATGTGCTATAGCAACTAATTCAATACTAGGACTTGACCAATATTTCTTGGCCATTTATATTTTTTTCATTTATAGCTATCATTTATACCATAATTGTGTGCGTTTGTGCAGTATTTTTCAACAATAGATTTACAATAGCACCATAAAGAAATTAAAAAATAGACATTTCTTTCTTAATGTTGTTTATGCACTTAGTTTACATTACATTACATTAGTTTATTATGTTTATTTAAGTAAAGAAAACTTTTCCTAGGCTGGCCATCTATTACCATTTTCATTTTGTGTCCCTGCCTTCCAAGAGAGGGAGCAATTAAATGCCTACTTTATAGTCTGTTCTCAATAGAGACAAGAAGTTACACAATCCACCTGGAGGGTGGCCATTTTATTTGATTGCTAATGTGCATCTGTGGGGTGCAAACTCCTCTCTTAGATATGGAAAACATAATTGCAGTTTCTTGAATGTTGCTGCTTATCCCTTATACAAAAAAAATGCTCCTGACCAACTTTGGTAGTAAAAAAAAACCACATGTCTGTACATTTAAGGAGCAGCAAAAAAATACTAAGTGCACTAATGCATTGCTTCATTGCATCACTCCACTGTATAAGGCTTTGGGGCCTATTTCTCAAGGGCCTTTGAGCTGACAAATGGCAGTTTGTGGGGATAACACATTATTAAGTACAGTATTTATTTGGAGGTATCTGCTGCAGTTCCATTGTTATTGTATGCAAAACCAGTCCCCATGGTTTAAATAGAAACATAAAAACATAGAAATTGACGGCAGATAAGAACCACTTAACCCATCTAGTCTGCCCATTTTTTAATCTATGGTAACATCAAATCATATTTGATCCTTAGTTCTTTGTAAGGATATCCTTATGTCTATTCCAAGCATGTTTAAATTGCTCTACTGTATTAGCCTCTACCACCTCTGATGGGAGGCTATTCCACGTATCCACTACCCTTTCTGTGAAGTGATTTTTCCTCAAATTTCCTCTGAACCTACTTTCCTCCAGTTTCAGTGCATGTCCTCGTGTTCTAGTACTTCTCTTCCTTTGAAGAATGTTTCCCTCCTGTACCTCATTAAAACCCTTGATATATAGGGGCGTGGTCTGGCAGCCATCCTAGCAAGCCACGTTTTCTTAGAGCTTCTAGAGATTTCCACTAATTACACTCTCTAATGTCCTTCCCGTTCCCAAATACCGCATAAAACGGGCATCCCTGACTCTGTGGTACCCCCAGCACTAATCGGACTTGGGTGCTGACTAATATCTTGCCCGCAGCAGGGTCAGAGCTCCGGAGGCCTGGCCGGCACTTGATATCACTCTGAGCCGCCGCCCCATGAGGTCCCGCTGCGCTATTGAGGATTGGTGCCTGAGGGAGTCTGGTGATCGGGGAGAGTGTCCTACCTGGTCCTGTGGCTGGGTCAGCGACTCTTCAGGCGGCACCCCCGCGAATTAAGGCCTGCTTGTATTCCTGTGGCAGCGGTCTCTGGTGCAGCTGACGGCCGGACAGCCTGACTTCCGGTTTGCGGCAGGGGACTTCCGGTCTGCGGTCTCCGTGCAGCGAACATTGCTGCATCCTGAGCGGTTCTGGTCTCCACTCTGGGCAAAACCCGCGGAGGCTTTCCTGTGCAGTCCCTTAGCTGCCGTTACCCCAGGCAAGTGCCTGCCTGTGTCTCTAGGAGCTACTGGGTAGGGGAGTGTGCGGATCGTGGAGCACCCGATGGACAGGGCTCCCGTTGAAATAGCCAATTACAGCCGCCAACAACTGCCAGTCTAGAAGCCGGATAGATCTGTCCTACATTACTGCAGGTCAGTGTGCTTGGACTGAGACAGCACTGTGTTCCTCCATTTGGTAGCCAAACCTATGCTGCAGACAGGGTGCCTCCATGCTGGTTATACAGGGCTTCAAACAGTAAAGAGGGCAGCCTGGACACCATTCCAGACAGACAAGATACTGCAGGACTCAGCTTTAAAACTTGGATGTGGCGTGGCCTGGCAGCCGCTTCGGTAGGACGCGCTAGTGAAGAGCTCCGTGGAAATAACAGGTTTCTTCCTGTGACTCTCACTTTTCTTAGGATGTAAAACCTGTGGTTGCAATCGTCCAGAGCATTACTAAAAGGGCAAGTACTTCCTATACACAAACAACTCTTTATTTCCATCCTCTATCTAATCATGAGTAAATCCGCCTCCAAAATAAAAAGAGGGCAAAATGCTGAAATTACCCAGCACTTTTCTAGACAAGACAAACCAACTACGGCCGGCTCCCCGAGAAATGGGTCATCTCGGGAAGAGGACATGGAAGTGGAAGATGCTCCGGCAACAAGGAAAGACATTTCAGACATTCGCTCCCTCCTGGTAGATCTTAAACAATCTCTCACAGCTGAATTTCAGAAGACAGTGGGGGAACTGAAAAAAGATATTTCTGACCTGAACCAGCGAACATTACCTTAGAACAGTCCCAAACACAATGTAAGACCTTCCACAATGAAACCAACCAAGACTTGGAATACCTCAGTAGGGAGCTTGAATTCCTTCGAGACAAGAACGAGGACTTTGAAAACAGGGAGAGAAGAAACAATCTCCGTATTCGGCATATCCCCGAGGACATTGATGCTCATTTATTGGAAACCTATTTGACCCGCCTCTTTATCCACCTGGTTCCCTCCCTCTCTGAGTCCCAGATTCAGATATAGAGGGCTCACAGAGCCCTTCGACCCAAACCTAAAGACTCATCCCCTCCCAGAGATGTCATCCTGAGGTTTCTTTCTTTTAAGATTAAGGAAAAGATCACAATGAGTGCCAGGAACTCAAACTTCATCTTCTTTGAAGGCTTCAAGTTACAAATTTTTCAGGACTTAGCTCCATCTACGGTCGCTAAGAGGAGGGATCTTAAAGAAATCACAGTCGCTCTAAGGGACCAAGGTTACAAATACCGATGGGGATTCCCCTTTCGCTTGGTGGTGCTGTCGGAGGGCCGTTCAGTGTCCATCAGATCTTTGGAAGAGGGCCGCCATTTCCTACGCCAACTTCAGATCCGTGCCCCTGCAGGTCCAGCTCCTGAGAATGAGACCTCAAATTCACAGCATACCTGATTGATGTTAAAAATTGTGTGTTAACATGTCTTTCTTTCCTAGACTAACTGTCCTCAGGTAGTGCCCCAAGAGGCACATACTTTCCTTATTTCTTTTGCTCCAGTGTTTAAATATAATGTATAGTCAGTAAGCTCCCTATAAGGGAATCAATACATTCTAATGTTTTTGTACTTGCCCAGGATGTCTTTTGCCCACGCACCCTGGTTTGGAATTCCCTGCTGGCAGTAAGGGAGTCTGGGGGCTTGGAGGGGGAGGTGTCATTCCCTCCCTACTCTACCCGGAGAAACTCCCCAATATAGCTGTAGGATCAGCAGTGTCCGCTGGGCATCTTTCATTCCAGAGGGCGTGCATAATCTTTCTTCTCTTTCTTGAATAAGGTAACCGTTGTTGAGTTTGCAGTGTTTTCTGTATTTATACCTACTTGACCCTAACAGTCACATTGTTATTCTTTCTTTTTATCTTATATTTAAATGCTCTGGACGGTGGCGGCCACCTAAGGCCAGTACCACTCCCCCACAACACAAAGGAACCGCCATAGTCAGTACGAATTAATAGATAGCACTTTTGCGTCCGCCTTGAGAGCAGTTACTAGTTCCGAACTCGAGCCTTCCCTCCTTGGGGCTCCTAACAAGTAGCAGACTTCCCACACCAGGGAACCTCTGACTGCTTCCCCCTATCCCCCCCACCCCTTAAATTCCTCTACCCTTCTTCCCTTCCTCCCCACCCTGATCCACTCCCTAGGTTTACTCAACTTAAGCTACCACCTTATTCATATTACTCTGTACCTAATTATTTGCTACAAAAATGCCTCTTACTGTTTTATCTATGAATGTAAAGGGACTGAATACCCCTCAAAAGAGGTCATATTTGCACTCCTATACTAACAAATGTCATGCCGATATTGTATACTTGCAGGAAACTCATTTTAAGAGGGATCACCACTCCTCGCTGTCCTCTAAGAAGTACCCCACGGTCTATTATGCAAACTACACCTCCAAACGCCATGGGGTTGCAATTATGATACATAAGTCAGTTCCCCTGGTGGTGTCCAAGACCATTGCGGATGCAGAGGGTCGCTACCTCATCATATTGGGTAAGATTGGGCCTATCCCGATAACTTTAATGACAATTTATGCCCCGAACACGGGTCACTCCAATTTCTTTCACACCATTTTTCGGGAACTGCACTCCCACCGCTTGGGTCGGGTGTTACTGGGAGGTGACTTTAACACAATTCTTTCCCAAACTCTAGATCGCTCAACTGGGCCACTCTCGCGGGCACATACACCTGGTTCTAAATCCTTAAACAAACACATTGTAGAGGCGGGTCTGTTTGATTCTTGGCGGGCCACATTCCCCTCTGAAAGAGATTATACATTTTACTCTCACCCCCATAATTCATACTCGAGAACTGATATGATTTTTTGCTGCCCACATCTTATGTCATCATTGATCTCAGCAGATATTCTTTCCAACCCCTGGTCTGACCACTGGGCAACCAAGGCTACTTTTGATTTCGCATCCACCGGAGGAGTGGGGGCAACATGGAAGCTGATTGGAGCCCTTCTTAGGCTCCCTCAGTTTCAGAACCTTTTGAATGATAAGTTGGATGAATATTTTGAGATTAATACCACTGAGGATGTAAGCTTTTCCACCACATGGCAGGCACACAAAGCAGTTATCCGGGGGGAGATTATCAAATTTGCAGCAACCTGTAAAAAACAACGGTTGGCTCAGATTGAATTACTTTCTTCGCAGATCCTCGCTCTCGAAACACAGCATAAACAAACACAATCTGCCCAGTTGTTAACCCAATTAACTAAAGCACGAGGGGAGCTTAGCCACCTTATAGCCGAAAAGACAGAAAAAAGCCTCCGATGGGTAGGACAGAGGTTCTACGAAAAAGGTAACAAAGCAGACTCATTGTTGGCAAATAGTCTTAAAGCCAAAAGAGCCTCTCAAACAATTAGCGGCATCCGTGATTCAAAGGGCAACCTGTCACATGACCCACGGATTATCAATAAAACTTTTCGTTCCTTTTATGAAGCCTTGTACAGCCTTCCAACTCAGGGGGAGGCCAACTTAAGTAATCCTGACTTAGTTAATTACTTACGTTCATGTCACCTTCCATCTTTAAGTACGTCCAAAGCGAAGGAATTGTCTGCGGAAATAACCGAAGAAGAGGTTAAATGTGCCCTCAGCTCGCAGAAACCTTCTAAAGCACCAGGCCCAGACGGCTTCATTATGGCCTATTACAAAACATTTGCCCCCAAATTACTTCCCAAACTATCTACTCTATTTAATGCGATATTACGGGGGGATACTTTTCACCCTGACTCAACCTCGTCTACTATCATAGTTCTACCTAAACCGGGAAAAGACCACACAGCTTGCGCAAATTATCGCCCTATTTCCCTCCTCAACACTGTTGTGAAACTCTTCGCCAAAATTCTAGCTAACAGAATGAATGGAATCTTGGCCGACCTCATAGACCCAGACCAGGTGGGATTTATCCCTAATAGACAGGCCCCGGATAACACTCGCAGAGTAATTGATTTAATTCACCATGTCAATTCAAACAAACTCCCCTCGCTACCTTTGGCTTTGGACGTGGAGAAAGCATTCGACAGGGTTTCCTGGCCCTTTATGTTCTCCGCGTTAGAGGCTTTTGGTTTCCGAGGACAATTTCTACAAGCCATTTCGGCATTATACTCTAATCCCACCTCACGGGTTGTGACTAACGGCCAGGTGTCCAGTCATTTCCAACTACACAATGGAACGAGACAAGGCTGCCCGCTGTCCCCCCTACTGTTTGCTCTATGCATTGAACCTCTAGCAGCCAAAATACGCCGCAATCCTGACATAACTGGTATCTCCCTGGATTTAGAACAATATAAAATCTCCCTCTTTGCCGACGATGTATTACTAACATTGACAAACCCGATGGTTTCGCTTCCAAATTTAATGTTAGAACTAGAACATTTTGGTAAACTATCGGGCTACAAAATCAATGACTCTAAGTCTGAGGCATTACCACTTCATATTTCTCGTACCACTAGAGAAGCTCTCCAACAGTCTTTTACATTTCAATGGCGGCCTCACTCAATCAGATATTTGGGGATAAATATCACTAAACACTTTTCTGGCCTTTACAATTCAAACTATCTACCTCTACTAACCAATATCCAAAGAGACTTATCTAAATGGGAGCCCATGTAAATTTCTTGGATAGGCAGAATTCAGGTAATTAAGATGAACATCCTTCCTCGCCTACTTTACTTATTCCAAACTCTCCCAGTGCCAATCCCTCGCAAAATCTTAACAACACTCCAATCAACCTGCAACAGGCAAGGAAAGAAACCTAGATTGAGGAGGACCATGTTGGCTAAGCCCAAAGAGGCTGGAGGACTTGGCCTTCCGCTAATACATGAATACTTTCTGGCTACTCAGTTAAGTTTTGTCATTTCCTGGCATCTTAACCCAGGCCTGAAAAGGTGGGTAGATATTGAAAATGCTTTGTCACCAATCGCCCCCGTGCATCACCTACCATGGCTTCCCAGATCCAGTAGACCTGCCTCGGCATACTCTTGCCCCTCCATATCTTTTACACTAAATTCCTGGGACCTGGCCAACAAAAAACATAGCCTGGCACCTTACCTGTCTCCTTTGACACCTATCTGGACTCACCCACTTTTTCAGCCAGGTAGGTCAGAAGCGATGGCCGACTGGTGGAAAAGGCATAAAATGGAACATTTCCTCCATATCGTGGGGGAAACTGCACCTGCCTCATACGAAGTAATCCAGAATAAATGCCATCCGCCACTATCGGCTCATTTCCAATATATACAAATCCGGAACTTTATACAGTCACAGGCCAGATCCACCCAATTGCGTAAAAGAACCCCATTTGAGCGACATTGCATACATTCGGCGGGACGCAGGGGTAACATTTCAATTTTGTACCGCATGCTCATAGCCCCTCTGGACCAAACTCCCGAACCTCACGAGGAGGCTTGGCAACAAGATCTGGGGATAACACTGGACAGCGAGGAGTGGTCTATCATTCGTGCGAGAACTGCAAAGATCTCCATAAACGCAGGCATTCAAGAAAATTGCTTTAAAATTTACTCGCGCTGGTACCTAGACAAAGAAAAACTACACCGTATGTACCCATCTGCTTCTGACCGTTGTTGGCGTTTATGTGGAGCTAAGGGAAGTTTCCTGCACATTTGGTGGTTATGCCCGGTTGTCCAAGCTTTCTGGAATCTAACTCTGGCTATTACACGTAAGGTAACTGGAATCAGAGTTACTAAAGTACCGGCTCAGGTGTTGCTAAATCAACCTATTCCTGATATTAGCAAGGCCAAAAACTGTTTAATCGCCCATATCTACCAGGCTTCCAAGCTACTTATTGCAAGAGCATGGAAGCAACCGTCCGCTCCTTCTAAAACAGAGCTACTTAATCGTATCTGGTTCATTTCCTCTATGGAACATATCTCTGCTCTACTAAATGACACTGTTCCTAAATTCCGGGAAGTTTGGACACCGTGGTTTAAGTGGCAAAAATCTCCTGTTCCGGGTACTGTTTGATTCGTATAACCTAACCCTATGCCCTCCCTCCCCCCTTCCCTCCAATCCTCCCCCCTCCTCTCCCCAAAAACGAAAAAACAAAACCACCGCTTTACCATAAATGTTTTCAAGTCTTAATAATTAATAGACTACCCTATCTCTTATTTCAGCACTGTTTTCTAATTATCGCTAGGGCTAAATTTTATATGTGCCAATTTGGGTCTTCTACTTTTGTATTATCTGCCATTTGTTGTTGGCACAACTGTTAAGTATGTTACCTTTTTTTGTCTCTGCGGTTTCAAAATAAAAATTAAAAAAAACAAAAAAAAACCCTTGATATATTTGAAAGTTTTGATCATGTTCACCTTCCCCTTCTTTGCTCAAAACTATACGATTTACATTTTGTGCTGTAGGCCATGCACCATTTTAGTTGCCCTTCTTTGTACATTCTCTAATGTATTTATATCTTTCTAGAGCTATGGCCTCCAGAACTGAACCCAGTATTTGAGATGAGGCCGTACCAATGACCTATACAGTGGCATTACTACTTCTTTCTTCCTGCTACTGATTCCTCTCCCTATGCAACCAAGCATCTGACTTGCCTTTCGTATTGCTTTACTTACCTGCCTTTAGGTCACCTGAAATAGTGACGCCCAGATCATGTTTCTCCTCAGTAGTTTCCATTATAGGGTCGTTAACACTATATTTAATCTTTGATTTTTTTGAAACCAAATGCATGATTTTGCATTTTTTGCATTAAACTGTATTTGCCACTCTCTTGACCATACCTCTACTATATCTAGATCAGGGGTGTCCAACCTTTTATCTTCCCTGGGCCACATTGGAAGACGACGAGTTGGTTTGGGCCGCACATAAGATACACTAACAATAACGATAGCTGATCATCCAAAAAAACATAGAAAACATAGTTAACATATATATATGATAAAAAAAGTTTTATATATATATATATATATATATATATCACTTTTTTTTTCAAATCCCCCTATACTTACCTTTCAATCACCCTGTTCAAAAAATCCTCTCTAGTTATTATACTATAATCACTTATTGTATTGTTTCGATGCAATATCAATGAAGTGCATTTAAGCCAGGCATTGTATATCAGTGTGCCCTGACCAGGCCTGCAGTACCTGACATAAACATCACTGTGACCCCAAATTGTGACCTGTTTTGCTAATTACACCACTATGTTAGTTAAGGGATAACAACTTATAATGGGCCAAAGAGAATAATATATAATGCCCCATTAGTATTACAAGTAGAAGTATGTAGCAGGGAGATAAGGTCCATGATGCTCCAGGACCAGGTGACTTTTATTCACTGGTCAGCGTCCCTTGAAATAATAATAAAAAATTCCCCTTAACTTACCTTTTAATTGGCTTGTTCTCCTGTCCTCTTCTCTTCTTTTCTCCAATTCTGTGCTGCTGATTGTTCTTCTTGCGTGGGTGACTCCTCTGTGCTGCGCTCCGCAATGGACATTCACTGTGAGTACCTAGTGGAGGAGACAAGGGAGTACCAGCTGACGTGACCGCAAGGTAAGTATTTTCTTTTCTTTTTTTTGCAGGATTTTTTTTTTCCATTAACAGTGCTGCCCCCTTGCCACAACCAAATCTCTTTCTGGGTCACATTTACAGGCATGCTGGGCCGCGGGTTGGACAACCCTGATCTAGATCATCAATCTTTTATTTTACACCTCTTGGTGTGTCTACACTGTTGCATATCTTTGTGCCATCTGCAAAATGGCATACTTTTATTTCAATACCATTTGCAATGTCACCAATAAAATATATTAAAAAGCACTGGTACAAGCACGGATCCCTGGGATACTTCACTGGTAACCTTATCCTCCTATGAATGCGCTCTGTGGTTGGATCACTTATAAATAACTTATTGTAAAAATGTATTTAAATTAATAGTGCAGGGCATCAATTTATGTAATTGTAAATGTACTGATTTTTTTATATTGTGTTGTATTTCGGTATGGGAGATCTATTTCTGAAACTGTGCCAGGGGGGTAAATTGGATTTGGATACATTTTCTGGGGGAAGCCTCATGCTAATTGATTATTTTTCTGTGAAGTGACCGACATGTCTTTTTAGCCTGAAAGCACAGCAGGGAGTCGTTACCTGTTATCCTCCCTTGTTGAAGTGAAAGGAAACGCCGGAACAATGTGATTTAGGATATCACAGATTAGTGTACATTTTGTTAAGTATAAACTGCATTTAAAATCCAAGTTTAAAGAACATCTCACATTCTGATGTTAATCTTTGAATGTAAGGACTTTTTTGGGTCTGGTCGGAAAAGGGGACTGGTTTACCCCTCCAGGCTGTGTCCAAAACTGTATAAAAACTAGCACTGTTTGACCATGTATCAATATACTATCTGTACCTTAAAATAGTGTATGCAACTGTATGGACACTTGAGCTAATAAAACATCACTGCTTCAAAAGCCTGCCTTGTCGCCTACTTACCTGACATAATTCCTGTGACCTGCAGATTAGACCAAATCTAATCCGATTTCCGGCTGTTCTGAGGTTGGAACCCAGTGTCTAGTTCCAATGCTCTGCCGCTACCCTGCAGCTCTGGCTAGTGTGATAGGCCAGGGGGGGGGAAACATCCATAGTAACCCTGATCAGAAGGCAAGAGGTCAGGGATACCAGCCCAGGTGTACCAGCAAGGGGGTACACTAGCAGCGAAAGTTACCCAGAAAGACGTGGTTCTAGGTGCCGCTAAGGAGCCTAGTGGTGGCAGCAGCAAAAGCCCCTACTGTGGTTATAGGGAGCATTTGGGATAAAGATAGGGGACGGTGGTAAGGCAAGCCCAGCAGGTCCCCAGCAACGCAACAGACAGGATGGCATAGGAGGTCCATCCTGTAACACACTTCATTAGCTACAACTCTTTGTTTCCTATCCTGCAACCAAGATCTTATCCATTCAACCATCTTAGAATCCAATCCCAAGCTTTCAAGTTTATTTAACAGTCTGCACCAGTGTCAAAAGTCTTATTAAAGTCAAGATGAGCTACATCTATTGCACTTCCTTGTATTACTTTAGTTACCCAGTCAAAAAAGTCAATAAGTTTTGTTTAACATGATCTCCCCCTGGATTTTAGAAATTCTAAAATGCTTTCTTTTAAGAGTGTTTCCATCAATTTCCCTACTACTAATGTAAGGCTCACTGGTCGGTAATTGCTTACCTCTTCCTTGCTTCCTTGCTTCTACTTTTGTACATTTGCTCTTTTCCAGCCCTCTGGAATTACTCCTGTAGCCAGTGACTGGTTGAATAATTTTTTTTAATGGTGTTACCAGCACCCCTTTAAGCTCTTTTAGTATCCTTGGATGTTTCCCATCTGGCCCCATTGATTTATCAACTTTCAGTTTTGAGAGTTCAGTTAGGATATTCTCACCTATAAATGTACTTGTATCTATCTCATGTTTATGAATATACTTGCAACTTAACTGTGGCCCCTTCCCATCTCTTTCTGTAGTGAACCCTGAGAAACAATAATTATTAAGATGATCTGCTATTAACAAGGCTCTCACTCTCTATCATTAGTCTTATTATTCCTCCTTTTGTTGTTTTCTATGGGGACTGCTATTTTGTGTGATCTACCAAGTTCTGAAAATTAAAGCTTTTCGGAACTTGTCCGCTATAGCTAATGTCATGTGAAGATGGCGTTAGACATTGAAGCTGTCACGGGCACTAGGAGTCTTTGCCCAGGATATCACCAGATGATGGACTTACCAGAGTAATATAGTTGGTACTATGGTTCTCTGGTAGCAGGGTTACAACGGAACAGGAGAAACAGCAGATGGTGAGAGAATGCTCGAGGAAAGTCTATGACTAGCAGCAACTGGTAATGAGTAGATGAATGTACACGAGGAACCAGATGGACAAGGAAACGTGAGGAAAGTCAGTGGTCTGCGTATAGCAAGTTGTACCACTGCTATGGTGAGGAGGAATGTCCAGGAGTAGCGAGGAGGTAGTGAGAGTCAGCGGTCTGCGTATAGCAAGTTGTACCGCTGTCTATAGTGAAGGAATGGAATCCAGGTGAAGTAGGTAACGGGGAGGTCAGTGGTCTGCGTATAGCAAGTTGTACCACTGCTTTTGTGAGAGGATACTTGAAACTGGTGTCACAGGGAACAGGAGTCAGTGGTCTGCATCAGCAAGTTGTACCACTGCTATATATATGTGAGGAGGGGCACGAGGAGATGAATGTAAAGCAGAGTATACACGGGGCACACAGAACTTGATCCCACGATGATATCCACAATACAACGATAACTGACAAGCACTGCTTGAAGTATACAAAGTCACAATAGCTATCCAGGCAATAGGAAACAAAGTCAATGGTAACAATAGCTTCAGTGGATAGGAGGCTCCGGAGGAGAACACAACTCAGTCCAGATGAATATGCAATACAAAAGCAAAGTCAATGGAAAGTATGCATACCGCGGTTCAGGAGAGCAGGCTGTCAGAGAGACGTGCAGGGATACCTGAACGGCTGAAGGCCGGCAGGAGGAGAGACCACTGGAGGGTGGAAGCGGTAATCAGGTTGGTGCAGCGCACGGCAGGTAATCCAGAATCAACGAAGCAATACTCAGGAAGCAGTAGTAAGTGGAACTGGAAACATGAAGAACACGGGAGATTTGAGGCTGTCTGGTATCCAGTAGTAGAGGTGGAGGCAGCAGAGAGAAGGCACGCTGACACGGGAGAGTAGAGGCAGTCTGGAACCCTGTAGTAGTAACGGAGGCAGCGGAGAGCTGACACGATAAACACAGGAGCGTTGAGACGATCAGGAACTCTGTAGTAGTAACGGAGGCAGCGGATAGGAATCAGCTGAGTGCAGGCACGATGAACACAGGAGAGTTGAAACGAACAGGAGCTCTGTAGTAGTAACGGAGGCAGCGGATAGGAATCAGCTGAGTGCAGGCACAATGAACACCGGAGAGTTGAAACGAACAGGAGTCCGTTAGTAATAGCAGATAGGAATCAGCTGAGTGCAGGCACGAGGAACACAGGAGAGTTGAAGTGGTCTGGAAACCACAATAGCAGTAACAGGAATCAGCAGGAGCTGAATACACGAGGAACACAGGAACACCTTCAGAGGCTCATGGGGAATGAGACTCCAAGATCAGGCAACCAGGTAATGATCACAGGTGGTTTAAATAGGGAGGGTTGCCTGATCATCCAATCGATTAAAAGCAACAGGTACTGAAGGTTTGGTAAAGGCTGCACATGCGCAGACCCTCAGGATGGCGGACGGCCACGGTTCCTGAACACACGGGAAATGGCACTCACAGTCCGGTGAGTGACAGAAGCCTATTAGAAGAGCATTGCGGTAGAGGGATCTTCGGATCCCTCACCACAGCTTATCTGCTCTCCCCTTCAGTGACAATTGCAAATATGTTTTTGCACATTCGTGACCTAAGTCACGCATGCCCAAAGCAACTTTGCCATAGTGACCGGAGAGAAGAGACAGACAACAGAAGTTTTAAGGTAAGCGAAATCATTGACCAGACAGCCTCCTATCGGACGTGCGATGACAGATGATAATCAACGGGCAAAACCCTGATAATTAATAAATATGCCACTTTGTCACATACCGTTTGAAAACTATAGTTCTAACTAGACATGGAATAAAAGATATGGCACAAGCTGGATTGTGTTGTACTATCTGTCTTTTCTGTTAGACTTAGAGCAGCAGCCGCAATATGGGAACACTGCAACAAGCAAAACCACACAAGGGGACAAGCTGCCTGTTCTTTATTATATTTTTATTATATATACATATATATATATATATATATATATATATATATATATAGTTATTTATTATTAAATGTATTGTGTATTGGAATAGTTTTCTTAAATATTTATTTGCTGCACTTTAAACAGTGTCTGTCCTGTGAAGTCAGAATCAATACTGAGGTCTATGGGACAGGAGACTAATCCTGGTAATGCATAGCATAGTGCTACACTGGGGCAATTCATTATATTTCCCCCTATATATAAATTATTTAACACAACACTACTGATTACTTGCGCATCTTTTCTTCTGTACCTCTCCATATATTTACTGAATTTGGATTTGCAGATCCTGTTTCTGTGAATTATTTCATTATTTTGAGGGATTGATTGACTTAACAAGTGTATTCATTTAGCAGAGAATCTCCCCTCACAGTGAGCAGGCGCCAGGGTGTGGCCAGAAAGAGGCCATGCAAACAGGTCAAAGAGGGCACCTGTTCTGATCACCTTTATCTGGGGGAGGTGGGTGTGTCAGTGTCAAGGGAGGAAGACATGTGTTTTCCACCTGTTCATCAGGCTAGAACTGGGGGAGGAGCTTAGGATTTATAAGTCTTGTGTTTCCTGTGGGCGGTACGATCGATGCTGAGAAAGCTGGCCAATCTAGTAGACTGGTGGTCTATATGTTTTTTCAGGGCTAGGGTCCATCAAAGAGAAACTATTTGTTTATATGTTAGTTGTCGGTCATCCTGACAAATAAAGTAGACAGCCGTTATATCAGAAATGCATGTGAATGTGTCAATGTCACAAGTGGTTTCATCCTAAGATTTTAAGTGAACCCAGGTTCTGCTTCTAAGCCAAACAGACAAAATGGAGGAAATGTTAAAGGGCCTGTTGCAGGTTACCTCTTGTGCTTTCTGTTACACAGAAAGCACAAGAAGTGCAGGTATCTATTCCTCAAGAAGTGATCACTTGGCCGATGCAAGTACAACTGGAATTTTTTAATGCAGGCACTGCAGAACCAGTCATGAAGTATAGGCTCCACTGGTAAGCACCCCTGGTGACCAAATGCCCCTACTGCCCAACCATTACACTCAATTCTTTGAAATTCAGTACAACCATTTTTTGGATTGGAATATCATCATCATCACCATTTAGTTATATAGCGCCACTAATTCCGCAGTGCTGTACAGAGAACTCATTCACATCAGTCCCTGCCCCAATGGAGCTTACAGTCTAAATTCCCTAATATACAGAGAGAGAGGGAGGGAGAGAGAGAGACTAGGGTCAATTTTGATATCAGCCAATTAACCTACTAGTATGTTTTTGGAGAGTGGGAGAAAACCGGAGCACCCAGAGGAAACCCATGCAAACACGGGGAGAACATACAAACTCCACACAGATGGTCAGGAATTGAACTCATGACCCCAGCGCTGTGAGGCGGAAGTGCTAACCAGTTAGCCACCGTGCAGCCCCGAATATGATTTTGAACCTGAGCTAACTGCCCTGACCTCAGTTTGTAGCCCCCTTTCTTATCACTACTCAGCAGTCACCCTGCAAACTTATCCTAGAGGCTTTGACCTGAGGGTTTTCTGCAGAAATGTCTCTTTTGCATGAGTCCTTGGGGAAGACCGGAGTGGAGTTCTCATTTGATGAATAGATCTTGTTCTTATAGCAAAAATAAGGAAAAAAGGGGTCAAAATATGAACTTATTTGACATTCTTGTGGTGGGGAGTTTGGAAATCAGTTTCAGTTGCAAGACTCCTCAAGTAATATAGCTGCTGAATTAGCATGGTTGGATTGTGAACAAGTTGAAAAGTCATCTTATCCTACCACAAAATACTAAATTTTTGGTTGTCCAGATAGACACGATATAGAGCAAAGTGTCATTGTCACAAGAAAAGTGTAGTAAGATCCAGTCCCTAGCACGTCAAAGGCAAGCTCAGAGTCAACAAAAATATTATGAGATTTGTGGGGAAGTTCTCATCTACCATCCGAATAATCCTGTGGAAAAAATCCCAGGAAATCATAAGAAAGAGCTCATAAGAAATGGAACTGCAAGTCTCTCTGAACCAGGTCATTGCCGGGTGAGGAACCACCAGACAGATGCTCAGGTGGTGGTTAAGCCCAAATTTAAGAATGAAAGTGATCTCACTGCTGGAACCAGAATGGATGATTCTCACAACAGATGCCAGTCTCACAATTTGGGTAGCTTATGTGGTCTCAAATCAAAAATGGTATTCATGTAAACATCTTGGAAATGAGAGTAGTATGAAAAGGGGTTCAACACTTTAATTCCCATCTAAAAGCAAAATATATCACATTTTTCTCAGACAACAGAACAATGATTTGTGAAACCCTCCAGTATTGGTGTTGTACGGTCACTTATTTGGGGGAACCATGATGTTGTGCGGTTTCCAACTCGCTGTTGCCCCTCTATACTGCTCTTGCAATGATGTAGGTGTGCCATCCACGACCTGAGGGTCCCTATGAATACTCAGGTGTTTAAACACAACGAATATAGAGTGGTCACTAGTAGTGTGCAGTGCAAGTCAATTAAATGTTGGGTGTTAGACCAACTCATAGCAAAAATAGACAGTTTTTATTTTCCAATGCCTTTTTCTCTTTTACATATCATAACGGTTGCAAGTGCAGTGTACTTAACTGGTACCTTTTCTGGGGTAACCCTGAAGGTGGGGATACCCCTCTGTCACTTTCCCTTCACTTTGGAGTTTTTCCTTGCTGTGGGTTTTTTCAACCCCCTCTACCTCCACCCTTCTCAAGGACCTTAACTGCAGGGGGCTATTTACTTCCCCCTGAAGGGGTCAATAAATTGTGCATCCCAACACTGCCGCATCCTTTCCCGCCCCACTTGCCGAGGACTCAGGACCTCCCACCTTCTTCCCAGGTCCCAGCTCACTAAAAACAGCTGTCTTCCTTAGCGCAGGAAGACAGAATCTTTACAGTGTCTGGCTCCAAGCAAGCGTTGGCACTTTCGCATGGTTAGCTGCATCACCGGAACCATGTTGAGTGAGGCACGGGACTCATTAAACTAGTGCATTCTCCCGGTGACCTCTCCTGCCATCACCGGGGTGTGAGGTCACATTAGTTTAACACTGGATATTTTACACATAGTCTTTATAATTCGGTAAGGGAGCACAGTAAGTCAAGCCTTGATAATGGAAATGATCGTCTCATGATCAAAAAAACTCTCAGTATTATATCTAACAGGAGAACAGAACAGTGTAGCAGATTACCTTGGCTGAAAGCAAATTCAGTTGTCTCTCCACCAGGTGGCATTCCAGCTACTAGTGGAAAGGTATGGCCCTCCTCAAGTGGACATCATGGCAACAAGAAGAAATGCAAAAGGTTCAGAGTTTTTTCACTCCAAAAGCAGAAAAGACAGATAATATGACCATTCCCTGGGTATTCCTGATTCCTATGATAGCAATTCTTCCATTCTTTCCAGTGGCCTGTGAAATGCTCAGAGATCAGCCGTGGCCTTGCCTCTTCTATTGGGCCAGAGACTGCATCCAGATTCTGAGAAGCTGACTTTTATGGTGTGGAGATTGAGTGGAATCAGCTCAGAACAAAACGGGTGTCAAAACAGATTGTACCAAATTACAGGCAAGAAAGCAGAATTCTTCATATATCTATTAAGGGATGTGGAATAAGTTTGTTTCATGGTTCAGCAGCAAATTCAATCCAGTAACAGCCACCATTCCAAAGATATTGGGCTTACTCCAAAGGCCTTGCTGCATCCACTCCAAAGTTAAACATATCAGCTTTGAGCATATTATTGGACAACAAGTTAGATTCACAAGATTTGATTATGAGGTTCTGAGAGGCAGTAAAGACTATTCATGCATTCATACCTTTTATGGTCACATGGGACTTTAATTTGGTTTTAAATGCTTTAATGTCTGAGCCTTTTGAACCTGTGCAGAAAGACTCCATGAGATGGACAACATTGAAATTCGTTTATTGATAGCAATTACATTTGCTTTCAGAATGGGAGAATTACAAGCAATATGGTGTAAGGAACCATTTCCCAATATTTATTTGAATAAAGTGGTTCTTAGAGCCAATCCAAAATTTCTGCCGAGGTGGTATCTAGATTTTACTTGAAACAGGAAGTAGCACTCCTATCCTTTTACCAACATCACAATTCACAACTGCATTCACTGGATCTAGTGAGAGGAATTTCTATATATCCGTCTAGAACAGAAGGAATCAAGAAGACAGAATAGCTTTTTGTGCTTAAAACAGGGCACAGAAGTCATTATACCGGCCTACAAGAGTAATGGTTGCAAGGTGCCAGAGATCATCAGGGACCATTTAGCTTGAGCAGATGCAACATCTTGGGCAGACAAGGCTGAGGTCTCAATGACACAACTCTACAAAGCAGCTGGATGGTCATCTATTCATATTTTCATGAGTCATCATGATCTGGATATCATATCAGTTTAAAAGAGATATTATAATATCAGCTTCAAAATAAATATTTAATTACAGCATATTTGTTTATTATGTGTTCCACCCTATTGTGTAGTTTTGATACATCCCAAATTTCATTCCATAGTTATGACTGCCATGGAGTCCGAAGGAGAAAAATAATAGATTATTTACCCTTAATTTATTTCCTTAAATCCCAATTTTCCTAAATATGCTTGTATTGCTGTGCTTATATTTTTTTAGAAGTAAGCATTGGTGGCTAAAGTCACCAATGATCTCCTCTCGGCTAAAGCCAGGGGCCACTTCTCCCTTCTCATCCTCCTCGATCTCTCTGCAGCCTTCGACACCGTCGACCACCCCCTCCTCCTCCACACCCTCGTCCTTTGGCCTCTCCGGCCCTGTCCTGTCCTGGTTCACTTCTTACCTTGCTGACCGTTCCTTCTCCGTCACCACCTCTGGGTCTCTCTCCCCCCCGTCCACCCTTCCAGTCGGGGTCCCTCAGGGCTCTGTTCTGGAACCCTTACTCTTCTCTCTATACACCTCTTCCCTAGGTGAACTTATTAGTTCCTACGGCCTCAACTATCATCTCTACGCTGACGACACTCAACTCTACCTCTCCTCTCCTGATCTCTTTTCCTCCCTCCACTCTAGGGTGTCCGCCTGCCTCTCTGACATCTCCTCCTGGATGTCCTCTCAATTCCTCAAACTTAACCTCACCAAAACTGAACTCATAGTCTTCCCTCCCCGTCGCACCTCGACCCCTTCGGACCTCTCTATCACTGTGGACAACACCTCTATCTCCCCTGTCCCCCAACTTTGCTGCCTCGGGGTCATCCTCGACTCCTCTCTCTCCTTTGGCCCCCACATTCTCTCTCTTGCTAAATCCTGCCGCTTCCAGCTGCGAAACATCGCTCGCATCCGGCCCTTCCTTTCCCAAGATGCCACTAAATTTCTCATTCACTCCCTGATCATCTCCCGCTTGGACTACTGCAACCTCCTTCCCCTCTCCCCTCCCCCGCCCCTCTAGCTGTGCCTTGAGCCCACTGAGTTATTGTGATTATTGTTTACTGTACTGTGCTGTCTCAGCTCGTATTGTAATTTAGTTTGTCCCTGTACGGCGACGCGGACACCTAGTGTCGCCCTATAAATAAAAATTATTAATAATAATAATAATAATAAAATATATCAGTAATCAGCTGCGGGGGTGGTTTGTATGAAAGTAAATATGTGTTTAAAGGATGAGCAGAAACACCCTGGGCTTATGTCTCTTAGCATTTGTGACTAAGGGTCATTGCTGATTAATGCCGTCACTAGCTGGAAAATTTGAATGCCCAAATGTGGAATTTTATATTTTTCACTTAAGGTTAACATAATTTTTGGTACAACAATTGTATATTTTATTTTTATTTCTGCTTCTTCTGGATCTGGGGCTGCTGGGTATTTTATGTTGGGATGTGCACCGGCCACTTTTGGTGTCTCGTGTTTTGTGTTTTGGATTCGGATTTGCTTGAGGTTTTGGGTTCGGATTTGTTTCGCAAAACACTTGACGAAAGGTTTTGGTTCGGATTTATTTTGAAAAAAACATAAAAAGTGCTAAAAACCAGTTTTGTGGGGTTTTTTCACTCCTACGCTATTATTAACCTCAATAACATTCAATAACAATCATTTCCACTAATTTCCAGTCTATTCTGAACACCTCACAATATTGTTTTTAGGCCAAAAGGTTGCACCGAGGTAGCTTGAGCACATAATGCCAAAAAAAGAGGTACAAGATGGAATTGTTCTGGGCCCTCCCTCCCACCCCTCGTGAGATTCGACGCGAGACTTGGACGACAGAGCCTCGTTTTCATTTTTTTGCCCGCCGGAAATATCCGAACAGTGCTCGGATCCCGTTCGGATCCGCACTGTTCGGGTGGGCTCGGATTAGCGGAATCCGAGCCCGCTCATCTCTAATTTTATGAAATGCAACCTGGTACAGAAATTTGGAATTCCCACAATTCACTTGAACAAGCCAGAAACCCTTTATGTGATTGACATGAACTTAATTCCAAGAGGTTCTATTCAATTCAAACAGTTACTCTTACTTTTCCAGTAGGTGTTGTACATGGAGTCCAAGTGGTATATTTACTAAATTGCAGGTTTGAAAAAGCAACCAATCAGATTCTAGCTGTCATTTAGTAGGATGTACTCAATAAATGATAACTAGAATATGACTGATTTTCAAATCCGCAGTTTAGTAAATCTAGCTTCAAATCTCTTTTCTTATTATTCCTAAAGCCGTTAATCTTCTGCTTTTAATGTTCTCTGGCTTCAGGAACACAGCTCATTTCTTCATTGAGATTCCAGACAAATTTTTTCTTTGTGTTCTTCCAGTTTCTCCTCCTAAGTTGAGAGAAAACATCTCACTTTGAAAAAAGCCTTTATATCTATTTCTGTACTAAAACATTTGGAACCTTCTTGCCCATTCTTTTTAGAGGTGGCTGCCCCATTGTTTGAAATTAAATCTCTAATGTCCCAATGCAGTAAAACAGACAACAGTCACCCTTGTGAAAATCCTTCCAACAGAAAATAACCATTTAATGGAGACCGGAAATTCCTGGAAGTGAAACTGGCTTTAGACAAATTGAGGCATCTGCGAGAAAAAGCATGAAAAACCTTGGAAAAAAAATAGCATGGAAATTATAAATCAGAGCTACTGGTTTCCTGAATCCTAAAATTATGTCATGAAATTAATTTATTCATGGATGTAGGGAACAAAATAAGACCGTCCCTCTCCTGTAGGATCCTTGTTACATCTGTCCATCCCTAACAAACCAAGATGTCATGATCTGAATCTGGGTCCACTGCCGCATCTCCCGAAGAGATGCTGCTTGCCTCCTGCAGCTCCTGTCTGCTAATAGCTATGCTTGGTCTGTGCCATTATGTGAACCTGACCTGCAGTACCCCTCTACCACCAGATGTGCTGCTTTCTCACCATTGCACATACCTCCTCACGAGCAGGAGTTACCTCATTCCCCAATCAGCACCCACACCTTTTCACTGCCTTTCCTCGTGGAAGAAAGACATAAGGCATTTCTAATTTATTACTCCTCCTCTGCCTCCCCTCTCTACCAGGCCTTACACTGGCTCCCTTTCCCTTACAGAATCCTCTTTAAACTCCTTACTACCACTTACAAAGCTCTCTCCCAGTCTACTGCTCCCTACATCTCTAACCTCCTTACCATTCATACTCCCGCTCGCTCCCTGCGCTCGGCAAACGACCGTCGCCTCTCCTCCACTCTTATTACCTCTTCCCACTCCCGAGTCCAAGACTTCTCCCGAGCTGCCCCCCTGCACTGGAATGGCCTCCCTCGCTCCATCCTTCTCGCTCCCAATCTGTGCTCCTTCAAACGGGCACTCAAAACTCACCTGTTCCTGAAAGCCTACCAACCATCCACTTAAGCCCTCATCCACTCTGCTTGTTCTCCCCCCTCTCCCCTGGTCCCTTTTTCTCCATTGCATCACTGCCTCCCTTCGTGCCTGTTTTGTCCACCCTCCCTTAGGATGTAAGCTTGCATGAGCAGGGCCCCTCTCCCCTCCTGTCTTCATACCGACTCTTCTGCTCCGCCCTCACTCCATATGTCTGCCCGGAGTTTCCGAAGCATTGGTACTTTGTGTTTATTGTTCTGTAATGTTTTACCCTGTATGGTCTACTGTTCGTATTATGTAAGGCGCTGCGAAAACCCTGTGGCGCCCAACAAATAAATGATAATAATAATAATAATAATACTTGTTTATCCCTAAGGCTATCACTATATTTCACCTCAGCTTCATGAGTATTTGTGTGTTGAGAAGTCTAAATTCAAGCTATCCTTCATTATCATAAAGTCAACCGGGTTACCACCCAACCGGCAAGTGCACCAACGAATGTTAGGGTTAATAGTGCAGTACTACTTAGTATAGAAAAAGATACTAATTTGGCTGGCTTGTGTTAGTATTTTATCGTATGACTGTGTTGTGCCATTTGAATTATATTATATTCACATATCTGTCTATGCCTTTCTGTTATTAACATATTAACTGTTAGTTTAATCATACTTCATTTTTTAATACTGTCAATATATATGTGCAAATTTATGTACAGATAGCTGTAATACTGGCTACTCTACCACTGATTTTAATTCTAAATTATTTCTTTATTGCCAATAATTAGTTGTTTTCATCCACTGGTTATAAAATGTCAATAACAACAGCTACCACACTTGATTATTTCAACTTCCAATTAAAAAATATAACATGGAGGTTTCTGCAGCAGGTTTGTGTTTGTTATAAGGTTTGTGTTGGTACACGGGGTCATCCAAGTCACCCCTGCTGGTCAACATCCACATCTCCACAGAACAGATGAAGAAAACTTGGGTGGAAACACTGTATCTAAAGAAGCATGTTTGAGAGACGCACACACATGCATATAAGGCGCCTGAACACCCATCCATGTGAGGGGGTCCTCCATTTGGAATTGGTAGCAGTATCAAGCGAATTAATGTGTGAATTCCTCATTCAGCAAGCAGTGCATCGAGCTTACCAGTAGTAGTTATATGTACCACCCACATAATCACAGAAAATATATAAGGATGATTAAATATGGTGAAAAATTTGTATATTGTACACTCTTTGCCACTCTGGCATTGTCAGGGGCCCATACTGTTTTGTTGACATGTAGCATGTAGGGAGCATAGGTATAATTTGAAAGTGCTGGACCTCAGACTAATCTATACCAGGGAAGCATACAACTGAAACATATTTTATCTTAAGTAACCAATAAATATTAATTGAAATATTTTTATTTATGATCTTCACTCCCAAAAATGACAACTTCTACCATTTCCTCTGTCTCTGCAGAGGTTCAGTTTTAAGCCATATCAGAGAAACATTAGCTCTCCACATCTTTATCTTATCAGCCCTGTGAACGTTCACAGCACATAGTCTTTGTTGACCACCCATTTTCTGGTCTATAGACTGAGGGACAGAAGAGGTTGGGTTGTGGAGAGCTCAGCATCAGCCCTGCAAGACTTTAGTCATGAAGTCTTGCGACAATAGAACAGCAGCAGCACAAAACCTAAGTGCATCTACCGGGTCTTAGCACGTGTGCCCAGAAAGGGTTTAGTGCAAAAGAAGGTCTACATGATTTCATTCTCAACTACAAGTTTAACCAGTCTCCCAGGTGCCCAGTGGCCAAGGATAACTTCTAATGCAATATGATTACTGTAAACCATAGCTGACAACAGACCTCTAACTACTTCATTGTTCAAGAATATTTCCTGATGTTCCTTAATTTTGACTTGCATGCTGAGACATCTAGCAGGTTCTAGATTGTGCCACAAATACATTGCTACAGCCTTGACTTCAGGTTAAGGTTGCTTGAAGAATCAAAACTTACAAAGATAAGGTGGATTGTTTTTCCTAGCAATGAAATAGCCTTACATAGAAAAGGTTTGCAACTAGCTCTGAATCAGCATTCTAAGACAAAGCTAGAAAATGATAATAACTTTAGACAACAACATCTGGCAGTCATCGAAGATCATCATCATCATCGTGTATTTATAAAGCACCAGCAAACTCCATAGTGCTTTAACACAGTGTGTTGATTATAAAACACAATGCACCCACTTAAATTTTTAAAATGCACATCACCCTCTATAAGTTGCTCCTGATCACTTTGTCTCCTGTAATACAAAGAGAATAATTGTAATGTTGCTTTCTCTATGCTGTCTGCATCAATGGGGATATATGGAATATAATAGTAAATATTAGTGTTTTTCCAACAGTTATATCTACTATACCTGCATGTGTTCCTAATTAAAACACACCACTGAGTATGCTTTCATTATTAAAAGTGACAACAATATTTAAACTTACTCTCCAGACAAACCACAGACTTACTCAACATAAGTAATCATACAGTATGAATCTATGTATTTTCTTTTTGCCAAAATATCTAGTCACATAACTATTGCATTTATACTTCTGGTCTCCCCTCACTCACATGATCAGTTTGTGGTCAGGGACTATTGTTGACTCTTTCTACGCTGTACGTGCCTGAATCTTGCTTAAGACATATGGGTTGTGTTTTATTCTTTCCTTCCAAGACCTCATTCCAATCATATTTTTCAGAAGCAGAAAAAAATCAATATATCCATACTTGGAAAGGGAATAACATGATCTCATAACTATGACTCTCTTTTCTCATCTCTAGAAGCACAGGCTACATTAAGGACAGCTCACTTACATAAACACATATGGCTAGAGAGGCAAACTAGAAATGGAATACACTATTAATCTTCAAATAAAGGAAGGAGGTTTTAGCAATTTTGGTGTCATGGATTTATTTATTTTTTACCTTGAGAGTGATTCATGCTAATAGTAATAGAAAAAAGTCAAACGGTTGGTGATATTGATAAATAACTTGTTCACCTGGCAGCATATGAGCACAGGCACTTAATAGGGAAACATTGTGCTTCGTACTCAGTTACTAACATTGGCACTCAGAATTATAAGGAAAACAATCTTGTAATAGTCTGCCAGCTACCTTGTGGTAAGGCTGTATGAGAGAGCAGGAGAAGGAGATGTTTGGAAAGAGATTTGGGGCTAGATTTACTAAGCTGCGGGTTTGAAAAAGTGGGGATGTTGCCTATAGCAACCAATCAGATTCTAGCTTTCATTTATTGAGTGCTTTCTACAAAATGACAGCTAGAATCTGATTGGTTGCTATAGGCAACATCCCCACTTTTTCAAACACGTAGCTTAGTAAATCTAGCCCTTGGACTGTGACTAGTCAGAGCCGCTATTAGTAATTGGGAATTGGTTTTCCTTTGCTGTGTCCTCAACACAGTCCCTATAGCAGGGGCACATGCAGGATTTCTAAAGAGGGGTTTCCAAATACTTGATTGCAGACCAAAAGCAAAGAAAAATCTGAAACAATAAGCCTGCAACAGACAATTTTTTATTGTCAAATTGTTTTACATAAATAACAAGTGCAGTTGAGTCTAGGGATGTTAACTGATCCCGGTGTTTTGGTTTTGGTTTTGGATCTGTATTAACTTCGTGTTTTGGTTTTTATTTTGGATCGGTTCTTTTTTTGTTGCCAAAATTGCTGCAAAATGCTACAATCACGTAATTTGTCTTTTTTTTTGTTCCTACATTATTATTAACCTCACTAACATTAATTTCCAGTCATTTCCAGTCAATTTTGAGTACCTGACAGGTCATAATATTATTTTTATCCAGTTTAGCCCAAAGACTGCTGTGAGTTGGCTGGTTACTGGCTGGTTTCTAAGCGACAGAGCAACGGCACAAACACACGGCAGTTTATATCACATCTAGGAAACATTGCCACATAGCAGTGTCAGTAAAGAAAAGTGGTGCAAGATGGAATTGTTCTTCGGCCCTCCCACCCACCCTTATGTTGGATTGCCATAATATGATTGATGGGCAGCAGACTAGACAATGTTATAAAGTCGACAATATAATGACATCAACAGTATTATTAGGACAACAATTGAAATGTAGACAGTATTATTCCTAACCTTAACCATGTTCCTATAGCTAGAACTGTCCCTAACCCTGTCCCTGTCTCTATCCCGGTCCCTATCCTTGGCCCTAGACATGTCCCGATTTCTATCCTTAGACCTGTTCCTATCCTTATCCCTATCCCTAGACCTGTCCCTGTCCCTAGATCTGTCCTTAACCATATTCCAAGCCCTATAATTATACTGTCCACAATTGAATACTGTTTCTGAGTTAGCAATGGCACTAGAGACTGGAGAGTGACAAGAACACTTCTACCCCTGTTTCTTTGTGAGCAATGTCAATGAGTAATGTCACTGGAGACTGAAGAGTGACAAGAACACTGCTACCCGTCCTGTTTCTGTGTGAACAATGGCAATTAGCAATGTCACTGTAGACTGGAGAGTGACAAGAACACTGCTACCTCTGTTTCTGTGTGAGCAATGGTTCCTCCCCAGCAGTGCACTGTATAAGTCATTATGTCATTTTTCTCCCCATTTCTTTGTAGTTTCTCCTCCAAGATCTCTTTTTTCTAACCCAGTTCTCTCCTCTGCCCAAGCTTTCTCTTTTACAAATCCCCATATCTCCTTTCTCTGCTAGTTCACTTTTCTGTCCTCATATTTTCATCCAGTGCTTTATTTTTACTCTCAGGGCTTCTGTCTCCCTACAATATCCTTTTTTATCAACCTATCTCTCTAGTCGCGTTTTCCCGCTTTTCTCTGTCATGCCCAGAGCTCTGGCTTTGCCCCAAGTTGTCTCATCTTAACCCAGCTCTTTCAGTTATACCCATCTCCCATTAAGCTGGCTGTCCCCATGCCTGACTTACTCCTCGCTTACTCCTTACTCCCAATCATGTATCCCTTGCTGACTGCTTTACAATCAGTTGGCAACAGACTTTTCCTGCTCATCAACTTCCTGGCCAGCCCTGGCAGTGCTTCCTGTCTGTGACTAGGGAATGCCTTCCAAAGACAAGCACTATACTGGGGAATAGAAGCAAAATTAAAATGAAAAACAAAATATGAATGCCGGGCATATAGTAGTTTTCTTTAGACTACATGATTTGAGCATGCAAGTATGTCATTGAGGGCAATGGGAAACCCCCTGCTATAGCTACTTTGGTCTGTTTCATTTTTAAAAGTCTCCTCTGATCCTCAGCATTGTTATTCCAGTTTGTACCTGAACTACGGGCACTGTCCTCGGCCTGTATCTACCTTGCTTCTCTCCGTCAGCCGTCACCTAGCGAGACTAACCTGGGGGCTGTGACCTGTTGGTTTCAAGCAGAGAAGTCATCACTCTCTTGCAGGCTTCTTTACTTCAGACCAAGATTCAGATTCTGTACCACACTAGTTGCATATTGGATCCACAACTGGATTTGTCATGATAATACTGCAACAAACAGTGAAAAATTGGTTTACTAGTTAATGGAAACTTATACAATTATGGTCAGCCCAATATGGCTCCTTTAGCAATGTATCTCTTTATGGCAACCAATCAGATTCTAGCTGTCATTTTCTGTTCTGTGCCAATTCTTCAGTCCATTTTGCCATGATGAGGGACAGCCAGAATTGCTGACAGTTATGCTCCATTCCAGACAATATTACATTGCAATGGAGATGCTCCCTTCACCCATTAGGACAGCCCATAAGGCAAGAGAGACATTTGTCTTAAAGAAGATCATTGCTCTCTCCACAGTGTCTGCCAGTGTTTGACAGTATCTATTTTTCAATTGGGCCATTAGTGAGGTCTGGAATACTGCAGTCACTGACTAGTATATAGACTCTGAACCCTCTGTCAGTCTGAGCCTTAAATATGATTCGTTCAGCAAGGTGATCTCAATGCAGTCCTATATTTCATTACACAAGCGTTTAATATTTAAATTATCAATTGGAAGCTGAAATCATTTCTACAATTATTCATATTCAGTAACCTAAAATAATTTTTTTTTCGATTTAGTACATTATTTCACCATGTATTTTTTATTGATTAATGTGCTAGATTGTACATTCTTTGGGTAATTTTATGTATGAAAATGATTTCAACATTTTCATATATAACATGATCCATGCCATTATTTTTATGTATATACTTTTCTTCTCTTTTAGAGGGTTTGCTTTATTTTATACTAAGTAACTATTTAAAATTATTTTAGACTAGAGAAGTAGCATATTATATTAGCAGGAGGAGTCAATGACGAAGCAAACCCACAACACATGAGAACTGCAAATGTCATTGTGATGTTATGGATTGGCATTTACAGGCCATTTTACTAAATATATGGGACTATACATTGATTTGTGCCACACATGAGAATGCAAGCTCAATTCACAATTCACATTGCTGAGGCTCTTCATGTCTAATATTTATAAGCCCGACTAATATCCAGGAGGCAATTGTATGCAGTGAATTATTAGGCTTCATTCTCATAAACAATTGATCAGCCCACAAAATGACTGTTTGTACTGTGTATTCAGTCAGGTACACTGTATGCTCCTGAGCCTGCTGGCAGAGAGGAAAACGAAAGAGGAAAGAAGTCAGCAGTAACTATGTTATGAATTAGAAGCTTCTATATCTCCTTTCCTTTTGCCTAAATTTCAGACCAGACAAGTAAAATGTATGCTGGCAATTTTCTGCCCTTATGTTCTCAATGGTTAAAAGTACCCCCTAAGACTGTCAATTTCCTTTTCACCCAAGTTTTATATTGTGCATATGGTAGGCAGACACATTTAGGGGTGTTTCTAATTGCCCAGAAACACCACCTTGTTCAAATCACTACCTCCAACCTCAACTGCACAAGAGCAATAGGTTGATGCTGACCACAAACAGTTGGGCAGCCCCTTTAATCCTCCTGCTTTTATCACTATTGTGAAGGTATGGACTCAGGGGCGCATGCAGGATTGTCAGGGGGAAAAACCACGAGAGAGCGGGCGCATACGCAGCAGCTCTGTTTCGGCAGCACTGTCCTATACAGCAGCCGCGGCACTGTCAAAGAAGCATCCACGGCGGTGCTGTATACAATAGACCAGTAAGGAGGGAATTTTAATAGTGGTGAAGAGGTTTAGATAGAGAACAGCAGAGGACCTAGGACTGAGCCTTGTCGTAGTCCAGCTGATAAAGGAAGCGGAGCCGAGGTGGGTCCAGGGAAATTAACACTAAAAAGAGAGATTAGATAGGTAGGATGAGAACCAGGAAAGGGAAGTGTCTTGAAGACCTCGGGATAGTAGCATTTGAAATGAGAAGAGAGTGGTCAACCTATGTCAAATGCAGCAGAAAGATCCAGGATAATTAGAAGAGATTGATGGCCTTTAGTTTTAGCAGTGATCAAATCATTGACAACCTTAGTCAACACAGTCTCTGTGGAGTGTTGAGAACGAAAGTCTGGCTGAAGAGGATCCAATAAGTTGTTTGAGGAAAGGAAGCGTGTGAGGCGAGTGTTGTAAGGTCTCTCTAGAAGTTTGGAGGGGCAGGAGAGCTGAGAGATGGGATGGTAATTTGGGAGAGATTTAAATGTGCTAAAAATGCATTTGGGGTTAGAAACCTGAGGTGGTTAGAAATTAGAGGTACGAGATTTACACAAGTGACGTTCTGCTTTACGGGAAAGTTTTTGAAGATTTTGCGTTACGTTAGTGTGCCACGGCTGACATTGAAGTCGATGTGGAGTATAAAGAGTCGCTGGAGCCACTTGATCAAGGGCAGTTGCTAGGGTTTGGTGAAAATGAGGTACTGCCATCTCAGGGGAGGAGAATGTAGAAATAGGGGAGAGAAGGTGTTGGAGAGAGGTGGAAAACGAATAGATTTCAGATTTCTGCGGATATGAGGAGGCCTGGTGGAGTTAGACAGTAGAGAGGTTAGAGTAGTGGGGTGAGCGTGTAGCTGATAAAGTGATGATTCGAGAGGGGGAAAGGTGTGTTAAGGAAATCAGAAACTGAGCATAGTCTAGAGAAAACAAGATCAAGGCAATGGCCATCTGGTTGAGTAGATGATTCAACCCACTGGGAGAGGTCAAGGGAGGAGGTTAGAGAGAGTAGTTTTGAAGCAGCTTTGGAAGATGGATTATCAATGGGGATGTTGAAATCACCCAGAATGATGGTGGGGATGTTGAAAGATAAGAAGTCAGGGAATCATGCAGAGAAATCCTCAAGAAATTGTTGGCGCGCTCAAGGGGGGCGATAGATCACCACAACACTCATAGAGAATGGATTAAAAATCCGAACAGCATGTACTTGCATTGTGGGGAGAGAAGTAGTCCAACCCCACCTCCTTGTCTGCCTCCAGGTCTGAACAAGTGGGTGAAATGGAGACCACCATGTGAAAGGGCTACAGGTGAGGCAGTGTCTAAAGTCCCCTCACACTGCATTTTAAATAAAAAATACCACCATTATATCTTCTTGATGATATTACTCTGTTATTGCCATCCTAAGATACTAATAATTGAACAGCTATTGCAGCGGTACGACAAATGAAAGCCTTTCAACCCCCCCCTATAGAAAACTTGTATTAACCACTAATAACCTGACCAGAACAAGAGAATGATTCAAAAGTGTAAAACAGAGTACTAAACAGAATGCCCACCGTACATTGTTTTAAATGTTATTAGAGAATTGCACCTTCAGTGTTTTTAGTACTTGACACATATCCCCCTGATGGGCATTAATTTAGAATTAGCCATGGATGCCACCCAATTAGCCATTCATGCCACCTCCCCGGCCACCCTCCCCAGTGGCATCAAATCACAAACACTGACAGTGCCAGAGCTACTGCAGGTAAGGAGGTTTTTCCCTTTAAGGTAAGAGCTGAGAAGCCCAGTTTTACAAAACCCTGGAACTCCTTATAAGCTGTTTTTTCTGCTTTCCAAGCTGGTGCTGCCTACACTGATGTAATTCTACTAAAAAAGCTGTACACGTATCATTTTTATAAAACCACAGTTTTTACCTTAACTTCCACTAGCAATTAGTCAGCTCAGAGGTTAAAGTCAATGTAATAAAAATGTTTAGATTTTGCCAGTGTTTCATTTTTATTTAAACATCTTTACAGCTATTTACATAGTTGACTAGAATGGCATTTGCATCACGGAACATAGTGCTACTTCTACATAAATATTTATTTAAATGAAATACAAGTTCAATTTAGTTGTCAAAGAGCAGCTCAGGATAAAATATGCTATGATTTAGGGTTAATAAAATGTTTTAAAGGTAATGTTCCACTTAGTAACATGTCCTGAACCTGTAAATAAAAAAAAAAAACAATTTCAAACATGCAAGGTGAATTTAAACACATTTATATGTCAATATATTAATAATACATTTTAGGGGGAAAATTGATTTATCCAACCAAAAACAAACTTAGAAGTGATTTATTATTTAATGTGGTCTTCATTTAGGATGGGTTTTGTTCATCAAAGAGCACCTTATAGGATCAAGGCGTTGAATAGGTAGGTGTGACCTGTTTCTTGACTACATATGCATGGATAGATGGGTCAGGTAAAGACAATGGCCCTTACTCATTAAGGAGAGAAAAGCATAAAAAAAAATTGTAATTTTGCACCTGGGCAAAACCATGCTGCATTGGAGGGGAAGGTAAATTTAAAATGTGGAGACAGATTTATAGTTGGGATAAGGCATGTCCTGGATCAACTTTAAATTTCAGTGTAAACAAAAAGCTATCAAGTATTTGTGTGCTACGTAAAATAACAGCCAGTATTTAACTTATGTGCAAAATAATAAACTAATTTGCGCCCCTTGCATTGTAGCATGGTTTGTTCAGGAGCAAACTTGCTCCTTTTTTTGCTTTCTTTTTCATAATGACTCAGGCCCAAGTGTGGCTGCTGTCTTTGTTTACTATACCTAATAATATTTGTCCAAAACCTCCAAATTTCCAATAACATGACAGGCAGTTAATGTGACATTTTGCTAAAACCTTAATTACTTGAAGGGTCTATATATTTCTTGTTCATATTAGGTAGAAAAATGCTATAAGAAATTATATAGACACTTCAAAAGAAAATGGCCTACATATTATTTCAGATCTGTTGGACTAAGGACTTTTCATGGTAAATAAGGAGACGCCTAACCATATATTGGAACAGTTTTTGAATTTCTGTGGCATTAGAATTATGAGAGCACCTACGACTACAATGAATTGTACAGATGATGCCAAGTATCCCACAAATGGCTGAGCTACAAAGGGAGGAATCTCCTTTACGTGAGTTGGGCCTTTGGGGCTATTTGGGGAATTGACAACAATAGACACCTGAACCCAATGTATTGATGTTAAGATCTTAAAGAGTTTGCTCAAATTGCCATCCTTATTCATGCTATAACATATATATACACAATTGGTTTGCATGTTATACTCACAATATATACTGTATATCACCACGGAAAGAGCAAAACTTATTTTATATATATATTATATATATATATATATATATATGTATATATATATATATATATATATATATATATATATATATATATATATATATATACATAAATAGATGTTATTACATTATAATTACACAATGAGAGTGCATAATTGACCTGCTCTACATTGTAACGTATAAACTGCAGCTCAATCGTTATTGGTATTATCTGTGGGATATATTCGAATGTGAATGATGAAATGTCATAAGCTTTAACTTTGTTATATGTATACTGATTAGAGAATTCCTATAAATCAATGTAAGATAATCTTATATATATTTTAATCATAGGAAGTTTTTATTTTGTTTCTGAATTATTGTGTATGTTGATTCATATGAAATCCATGACCGCTTATCATGTTTCTGTTCTTTCTGTGTCATTTGTATGAGTTAAAAATTTCAAATTTTGAGCTTATAACGATTGTACTAGGATGTATCCAACAAAATAATTATTTTTTAAGACCAATTGAAATGATCTTTGGTGTTGAAAGCTTTACAACTTTGCTGTGACAGGTGGAATTTTAGTCATGCTGGGACGGTGATGTAAACACTCAAGTGTTCTTGAACAACTATTTTTGCGATTTCATGATAGCAAGGACTCTCACTCTCTCTTTCAAATACAAGTTTACTACATTAACTTTGTTTTATATAGAGGGTGTTTGACAACACAATCTTCCTGCATCCAATTGACAGAAGCCTAGTAACAGATCACTGCCTTCTACAAAATCAGCACACCCATCTCCTGACATATGATGTACTGCTGTGAGCACTCTCTGAGCCGTAACTTTAAATTTTAGCACCTGGGGCAAGAAATAGAAATGCCACCCCCCCTAGCCCTCAATTTTAACCAAATGAACTTAAAATATTCATAAACAATGCCCCGCTTCAGCGCAGCACCCTGGGTACTTGCCCCTATCGCACAGTCCTTGTTACTGCCCTGAGCATTCTGATGATCTGATTGGCAACAGGTTATTTTGTCCCCACCCCATTTTAATGCCATGGACACAGTAGCGCAGTAAGTAGCGCAGGAAATTAAAAATATTAACAAAAAGCACCACTCTGACCCTAGCATCATAAAAACAAATGGTATCAAATTCCTGCAGTTTCCAGACAGTGATTATTAGGTAAAGTGAGCAGCCAACATTAAATTTAAATCTTTAAAGTAATATATAAATGTATATTTCCATGTACTCGTGAACATCAAAAGTATATATTTTCTTCACTGTAATAGATAATGAACTTTTGTTAAAGAAAAACAAGTTCATTTTGTGTAATTTTATAAAGTACATTCCAGAAAATGAGAGCGATGATTTAACGTTACTTTTCCAGGAAAGTTTCTTTTTGCAAAAGTGTAATATTCAATGGCACTTGCAATAGCTACAAAAGTATATAATTGTATTTCAATCAGTCATTAATATTAAATGAGAAACAGGAGATAATTCTCATATTCCTTTGATGTGAAAACATCTTACTGTGATAAACAGATATGTTTAATGAAATTAAAATAAAACTGTGATAAATGATTTCTTAACATTTCTTTATCAGTGTTTGGTGTTTCAGTTGTATGACATAATTAAAATACATATATCACAACTTATCATCTGCGATTTAGGTCACTGGTTTCCACTTTCAGAGTGAGTTGGAAGTTTGAACAAGGAGAGTTATGGGTTCTCTGCCTAATAATCCTGCCCATCTTGATTTTATATTAAGTCAGTGTAGTGGAATTCTAAGATAAAGAATGTAGCTATATTTTCCCTATATATATTTGCAAAATGAGATTTTTTTTTTTCATTTAAGAGAGCTTTATTTTTAAAATGGATATAAATATTCATTAGCATCAGTGGAGGTCAATTGCAAAATGCAAATTGTCCTTTGCTCAGTCCACCTCAGTTTGCACAAGTGCACAAAGATTTCCACCAAGATGCATGGGACTAAGGGATAATATGGCAGCATTTCCAGAGAAACACAAGTTTTTAAAAGAGGAAGGGCCAAGTTTTGACGACAGCAGATTTCCTTTTGTGGAACAAGATTATTGAAATTAAAAGGTGGAGAAGTAAATTTGTAAGTGTGTTCTTTGCTATGTGGAAGGGCACACACCATTTATTCCACAAAAGGACTTCCATTTTGCACCAGTTAAGAGATGGGAGGGAGGCAATGAAGGAAGGAAATATGTATTAATCACTAGTAGTTTATCACCTTTATGTTAACAATCAATAGATATAATAATGTTTAGTTTCTCACAACTTTTTTTTTACTTGATGGAACCTTTCATCTCCAGACCTATGGGATGGCCATGGGAACTTGTTTTCCTCCTTCCTTTGAAAGCCTTTTTATGGGTTGGTGGCAGTACAGGTTTTACTTCGTAAATGTATCTTCTCCACAGCTCATTCTGTGGCTCATTCTGTGGAAAAGATGCAGTGATGAAGTACTGGCTATAAGGTGGAGATTCTGAAACCCTACAAAGCTTTATTTGTGGTGTAGAAAATGTTGCTAGACATGTAAAACTCCCCTATTCATTCTCTAAACCTTAAATAATATTTTTAGACTTGAATATTAGTATTTTGAATAATAAAAGAACTACTAAGTCACATTTTAAGAAAACGTGTAAATTCTTGCTTAGATTTTCAAAATTCTCTTTTAAAGTGGAGACTACCAGTTAATCCTTTTGGTCAATTTCTGTGGCTAAAGTGAAATTGCGTGGAGAAAAAAATGTTTATTTAATGTTTATAGGATTTCTTAAGAATTCGCTTTGGTAAAAGTATAACCAGAAAAGTTAATAATTGAATAAAGCTAGTAGAACGTATAATAAAAGTAAAAACAAAACAAAAGAAAAAAGATCTTAAAAAACTATTTTTATTACACAATTTAACCCTCAATATAAAACTATAGAAAACACTGGGAAATATTATTATTGGGCCCATTACTTACTTCAATACTTTAATTTTATACATAATTGTGATCTATAGAATGGCTTCAGCCAGTATTCAGGGGGTGATTGAAGACTTTCTCTTTAAAAAAAAAAAATAGGATTCACAGATTTAATACTAGATATTCTAGTGGATTTTGAAGAAAGTTTTAATCTCATTCCTTCTCTAAAATAAGGCTTCCCATTTGTTGTTATCCTTTTTATTTTTAGATAATATGTTTGTATTTTATTTCATTTTCATTTCTACATATATCTTAATTATTTTGGGTGTTCTCTCTAAAACAGAAACCATTGACTATTGTTTATGTACACAAGATAATTTGAAAAAACATTTATATTCACTACAAATGAATTGTTTGTTATAAGTAAAATTCATTATGAGTTTGCATGGATACAGTTTATTGTGAGCAGTTTGTAACATAACAAAATAATATTTAACAAAGGTAATATATATTTCATTTTAATGTCTTATTTTTAACAATAATTAAATTACATTAAAATTACTTAAATGATACATATATTATCCATATGTCTTTTATATAATTATCAGTCCCATGCTTATTGACCAATTAGATTAGGCTGTAGTGAGGCTGTAGAGATTAGGCTGTAGAGAGTCTACTTGAAATGCAGGTGGACTGCAGATTGCACTTCTAGCAAAGGACATGCCAGCATTGTTCACAGAGAATATAATATATTGCAGTAATCTTCTATGTCCGATAATAATTGTGTT
Organism: Mixophyes fleayi; assembly: GCF_038048845.1. NCBI lineage: Eukaryota > Metazoa > Chordata > Amphibia > Anura > Limnodynastidae > Mixophyes > Mixophyes fleayi. The sequence goes on from NC_134402.1 coordinate 84,176,708, forward strand.
TTAATAAATATTACATTGTTTTGCATCCGTTTCCCCTTCATTCTTTAATTTTTGTAAAACTCATTAACACCTTCAGCATTAGGGTTCTTTTAATTCAAGCAAATTATATGTGAGATGAGTGCCTCAGTTTTGTGTTTCAAAATGATGGTTGTGCTACATTTAATAGTGCAATATCTGTATATAAATACTTCAATCCTTTCCTACATGCACATCTGCACATGGCTCCTACACAGAGTGATATCATTGTACCCAGCTTGCTGATACCAGCAGAACAGTTGGAAAACAATTCTGCAATTCACCATTAGCAGAGCAAACGCTAAGCCTGCCACCATCTAGTGAATATCTTGGTACAAATGTTATTCAGCCTTTTCTATGAGTGATTACAATCAAAGTGATCATGGGCAAGATAGGTAACATTGAAGGAACACATGGGGTCATATATATGTACAAGTAGGCTCAATGACGTTAGATACAGGAAATCAGGCTGGTACACGGAAGTGTTTCTCTTGTGCTTAGTAAATGAACCTGTCTTAATTGCATATTTATATTGCTACCCTATAAAATGCAGTATAACAAATAATGCCAAGTTAATTAAAACATTTTCAATTTTATATATGTATTTATAATTGTATACAAGTACCTATTGGCTATGATTATAGATCTGGATAATATATGGAGTTGTGATGCAAAAATACTGACTCCTTGCTCCTTGTTTCACTGTATATAAACCATTTAAGTTAAAAGTGTAAAGCACAACAGTCATTGTGAGTAATTGACTTAACTGCTTGTGTGTGTGTGTGTGTGTGTGTGTGTGTGTGTGTGTGTGTGTGTGTGTCCATGAATGTTCAGGAGCATTCACATATATTACATTTATCACTCACATATAGTACATTTATTACTCCTTTTCCACATGTTCTTCTCTTTATTGTACTTGTTTTTACTGAAGGAGCCTTTTGTTGAAATGTGTAGCAATTGTGATGCTCAGCATCTGCTCTGCCAATTATCTTTTGGAAGAGGTGGAGAGCAGCTATAAGTGCTTATAAGTGCATATATGTAATATTTAAAAGTCATCTGAATGTGATTGATATCTTATCTAATTCATCTCACTAAATTTCATTCTTGGGTAATGAAAGTTTTACTGTTTTCTATGACAGCACATTCCTGGACATTCATTGATCAACTGTACCCAAATGTGGCATGGAAGTTGCTTTAATGTAAGACATTCATATCTAGGAGCTGCAGCAGAGCAGCCTTTATATGGATAAATCCATATATTGCACATTATCTATTGTGACTTTTTATATTTGCACAGTACCGATTATAGATTTTATTTTACTTCAGCGTGTATATTGAGTGTATGGGGATTTAGTGGTAAATGCTAGACATTACTAGCTTATTCACTACACTGTGCATGGTGTTGGATAAAAATATGGAGGACCTGAGCATCTGTGACATCAGAACGTGCCGATTATAAACTAAAGATGCTTCACACACCGTTTCCTGAAAGGAAGGACTATTTTAAGTACCTTTGCACCAATCCATTCATCACCAGAGCAGTGCCGGAGCCCAAGGATGCATCTTGTGTAGAACGCAACAGTTAGTTGCATTATCCTGTAGACTGCATTTTCTAGCTCAGTCATTGCTCCAGCCATCAACGGAGCCCAGGAGACAGCAGCAGATATTTTGTTTGTATCCCAAGCAGTGCAGAAATAAAGTTAGGAGGAATTGGGAGGCAGGACTTCTGTGACAGTGTCAGCATGTGTGTCCCTGTGATTTGTGTGTCAGTCATTTTCATTTAAAAGTTGTGTATAAATGTGAGTCTGTGTGTCTGTGTCAGTGTGTGTCAGTCCATGACAGTGTGGATCTGTGTCAAAGAGCATATTTTGTTTAAATAAAACTTGTATATTATAAAGAAGAATATACTCCCTACAATGTATCCCCCCATCACCGTGTGGGGTCTTGGGTTGTATAGGTGGGTAATACACCTAGTTGCTTGAACAAAGGGTCCCCGCACTTCAGGATTTACAGTAATGTCTGTTAAGTGTGGATGAAGATGGTGTTAAATGATGGTGGTGCAGCGGAATAGTTGGCGCAGTAATATCTCTATATTACAAAATAAATACTCTTTATTTACATTTCTTCACATAAGCACATTCTATCTTAATTATTTGAAATAGTACTCTCTCAGCAATTTTCACTTATCCCTCCTCTGGGGGGGTGAGATCACTCACTCAACCCTGGTACTCAGTGCCGTAACTAGCCATTTTAGTGCCCTGGGCGAGATAGGGAAGCGGCGCCCCCCATCTAAGTGGGAGTGTCAATTGTCGAGTGGGCGTGGTCAACCTACTGTGGGGGGCGTAGCTAGCTCTTTACAAGTTCTAGACCGCACTGAAACCACCTCCCTCCCCATTCTTCTCGGTCTGGCTTTGTAAGGATCTTTATGTAATAAGCCTCCATAGATCAAAGTACTTTAAATGCAGCTATTACATGCTAGCTGTATAAAAAATGAATTGGTTATTGAAATAAAACTCACTGAAACAAATTAAAACAAATGTAACAGTACCATCTGTATCACACTGCCCCTTCATCACACTGTGCCCTCCATCACAGTTTCTTCTTTATCACACCGTGCCATGGAGCCATCTTTATCCCATCGTGCCCCCTTATCACCATCGCACGAAATGAATAAATATATATATATATATATATATATATATATATATATATATATATATATATATACACATACACACACACATACACACATACAATATAAAGAGCCTCCTAGTGTCCGCCATACCTTACAGAGAGCATTCCTGTGACCACCATACAATACAGAGAGCATTCCTGTGACCGCCATGCTATAGAGAGAGCATTCCTATGACCGCCATACTATACAGAGAGCATTCCTATGACCGCTATACTATACAGAGAGCATTCCTATGACCGCCATACAATACAGAGAGCATTCCTATGACCGCTATACTATACAGAGAGCATTCCTATGACCGCCATACAATACAGAGAGCATTCCTATGACCGCCATACTATACAGAGAGCATTCCTATGACCGCCATACTATACAGAGAGCATTCCTATGACCACCATACAATACAGAGAGCATTCCTATGACCACCATACAATACAGAGAGCATTCTTGTGACTGCAAAACAGATAAATACCTAACCTGAAATTAATAGACCCTACCATTAAATTAAAAAGCCCCAACAATAAATTTAATTGACCCACCAGCACCCCACAAATAAAATAGTACCCATTAAATAATTAGCCCCCACCTAAACGTCAGCATTAAATTAATAGCCTACCTCCCACCCATGTACTAAGACACCTAACCTCCCTACCCTCATATCACACATTAATACATCCCCCCCTTCCCTCACACATTATGGCAGCATACCCCCCCTTCCCTCATAAAGCATAGCAGCATCCCCCCTCCATAATAGCAAGATGCAGCACACATTCCTCCCCTCCATAATAGCAGCACACCCCCCCTCCCTAATAGCAGCTCACATCCCCTCCCTCCATAATAGCAGCTTACATGCCCCCCTCCCTCCATAATAGCAACTCACATGCCCACCTCCCTCCATAATAGCAGCTCACATCCCCCCCTCCCCTCCATAATAGCAGCTCACATCACCCCCTCCCCTCCCTCCATAATAGCAGCTCACATCACCCCCTCCCCTCCCTCCATAATAGCAGCTCACATCCCCCCCTCCCCTCCCTCCATAATAGCAGCTCACATCCCCCCCTCCCCTCCCTCCATAATAGCAGCTCACATCACCCCCTCCCCTCCCTCCATAATAGCAGCTCACATCCCCCCCTCCCCTCCCTCCATAATAGCAGCTCACATCCCCCCCCCCCCATAATAGCAACACACATCCCCTTTCCCCTGCTTTGAAACTTACCTTTTTCCTCTTTCTTCCTGTCCAGCCGTCGCTGCCTGGCTCCTCTCTGGTTCTCTGCTCCTCTGCTGCCTAGCAACGTCATGACATCAGACGCTGAGGCAGAGGGCAGAGTTCAGAAGGGGATGGAGCCGGGTGCCGGCCGCCATTTTGGATGTGCCGGGCGGCCGGCAGTCTGAATCTGAGGTCTGTTTAATTTTTATTTTTTTTCACTCCTCACACAGAGGCAGGTGCGGGCGGCCATTGCGCCCCCTTGGGACTGCGCCCGGGGCGGCGGCACCGCCCGCACCGGCCTCGTTACGGCTCTGCTGGTACTATCCTTCTAGTGTTCTCTCCTCCTCTGTGGGGGTGACACTTTACATGTTTGGGCTCTGACACTTCCTTGCTAGTGTTCTCTCAGCCCCCTGGGTTCATGCATTCAGATGCTGTGTCTTTCAGTCTTACCGTTGTATATTCTGAGGTAATATGTATATTCCCCCTGACTGAGTTCTCCTCTCTATCATACAGCCACATTCTGAGGTAATTTTTCCCTCACATTTGTCCCATTCCACTTATTCTCTCTGTCATAGTGTAAATTGGCCCTTGTGGCAGCATGCCTTGGACCCGATCCCCACTTTGCTGGGGGATCCTAGGACCTCCTCCCTTCTGTCCCAGATCCCTGGCTGTCACTCTCTCATCACACACTTCAGTTCAGCTCATACCAGCCTTAAGTTGCTAAGCTGCCGTTCATGGTGTGTCTCCTCTGAGTCTTAGTAGCAGAGTCTCATTGTCAATCACTAGCATGTGAGACTAAAAATGCCATAGGGGGCTTTACTTTAAATTATGACAGCTATTACAAGTCACCTACGATTTCTGCGACCTGTATTCACCTAGATAGTAAAGTCAGTGCACTCATTGCGCTCATTAAAAGGTTAGCTCTTTGTTTGTCCAGTGCCCCTACACATCCCACTGCTCTAGATTAGGAAAGATTGCTGAGAACAGTGCAGCAAGGAGGCAGGCAGTGCTGGTGTGAGCCAGTTATACATAGCAGTGACTAAATAGTGATTAGTATGTTAGAGCCACTTCTAAATAAAAAAAATAATTCTGTAGGTACTCAGCTGATGTATGTTTTGCAGATTAGGCTGATTTATGACTGAACGTTTCACCAAAAACAATCCGATTTTTTGCTATCTGAGAGGTTGTGGTCCTCAAAAACGGTTACAATGGGCTACTGGTTTTTCTAGTTATGAAGATAACTTAAAATCACAGGGGTGTCCAAGTTTTTGATTTGAAAATAATAAAATGCTACAATAATCCATTAAAAAAAGTCTGCAGAACTGGGCTTCCGCTCCCCAATATAGAAATCATAAACAGAAGACCATGGGTGCTGTGTTATGACCAGTGGAGCATGGAAAATAATGTGAAAATTCAAGTTGTGAACATTTTAGTATTTGTAGATTCTCATGAAGATTCTTTCAGACCTGAAATTCTTCTGCAAGTTATGGGATAAAGGGGAGAGAAGTGAATTATTGATCTCTTTTAATTCTGTGAATTGTGACAAGAAATCTGTCTCCCACCAAAGAGATTCTGCAGGGAGAATAATTAACAAAGACAGTATACCATTCAAATATACCATTGATAATACAAAACAAGACCTAACATCAAGATATAATATACCAGCGATAATGTCCCAACAAATAATATGACAGTGACAATACCAGCAAGCTCTAACATACCTATATAAGGCCCAGTAAGTTGTAATATGACAGTGACAATAACCGTATAGATGCAGTGATAATGTCCCATGATCTAATATACCAGTAACAATAAAATTCAATAAGATGTCAATTGGTAGCAGTAAAGTCCAGCCAACAGGTAACAGCAATGGTAAGTAAAATGTCCATTAGAAATAATATTCAGAAAGATGCCAAAAAGTAATAATGGCCAATAAGTAGCCCCATGATGTTCAGTAAAATCCCATGCCAGTAAGTTATACATTGATAGTAAAGTCCATTAAGATTCCTAGTATTGATATAGTGATGTCCAGTAAGATACTTATTACAATTAGTGCTTCCCAGTTGTAAATTAAATTGCTACTTCTTCTGGTATGTTCTGCTAATTCTAGAGCTGCCATAGTGGATCACCCAGTCATACATGCTGCAATGGTGGCACAGTGGCCTAGTGGTTAGCACTTCTGCCTCACAGCACTGGGGTCATGAGTTCGATTCTCCGACTATGGCCTTATCTGTGTGGAGTTTGTATGTTCTCCCTGTGCTTGCGTGGGTTTCCTCCGGGTGCTCCGGTTTCCTCCCACACTCCAAAAACATACTGGTAGGTTAATTGGCTGCTATCAAAAATTGACCCTAGTGTCTGTCTGTCTCCCTCTCTGTCTGTCTGTGTGTGTGTGTGTGTCTATATTAGGAAATTTAGACTGTAAGCTCCAATGGGGCAGGGACTGATGTGAATGAGTTCTCTGTACAGCGCTGCGGAATTAGTGGCGCTATATAAAATAAATGATGATGATGATGATGAATGGTGTGTGCCTGCTCCCCTTATTGATAACCTCCAGTTAGAAGTGTGTTCCTTGTCATGTGTGTTGCAATCACATCACAAGGGACAAAAATAAATATTTAAAAAATACACAACACTACAGGGCTGCAATGTGCCACACGACCCCACTGGAGGGTCACAGACTGCGCTGTGGGAAGTCCCACCCCTGCTGGGCTCCTAGGAAGAAAGGAACCTTGTATGATGAGAATAGTGTGTTGCTGGCTGGATGATGGATGCTACCTCCAGGATTTCTGTTACCTTCAATTAAGTGAAGAGCTGCTATCTGATTCAATGGGACTGGTATAAAGTGTGCACCCAATAAAGACACTGTTTTACTCCTACAAACTTCATTGTACTGTGCATGTCCACAAGAAATATGTCCATATGCAGTTTAGTGCTTGCACCTTCTTGCTCCTGGAGATGTGAAAAGGGGGAGGAAAGGGGGTTGCAAATGCAGAGTACAGTGAGAGCGTGTTTGCTTAATTGTAAACCAAGACAGACCCTCGTGACGATGTATACCGTTATACGGTATAGATCTTCAGTACCCAAATCAATTGCAGGTTCATGACGTCTGCTAACTGCTTCTATTTGGCTGATTATGAACTCACCTCTCTAGCTAATAAATTCTTTACTAATTTATATTATAGGATATTGTGGGTGTATTTTACAATTCCTTTTTTGCTACTTTCATTCGCATGCGAGAAGGAATATTACATCTTCTTTGTCATAGATTTTTTTTATTTAAATCAAACCTAACATCAAATGCATTTTTCCCTATAGAAAAAAATTAAGACAAACTTTTTTGTGCCTATGACTTGGTTAGAAGTGAGTATATCTGAGCTTAAGTATGTTTGATGTAAACCTGACGCATATGCTACTGGTGCAGAATGGATTCCTTAAAATGCATAAGCATATGGTGTAAACTTGCTCTTTTTAGGTGCAGATTTTTGGAGCTAACTTTTTGAACTCATATCCATCCTACTCAGCATCAGCCCTACTATGCGCAGAAATCATTTCACGTTTTCAAGGCTAACACACTTCAACTTTCAATTACTTATGTTATTTTTAATTATAAAAGTACTCTACAATTTCATATTTCGCATTGTGAACACTGTATCCAACTATATTTACAGAAAAAGTAGTTAAAATTGTCTTCCAGGAAAAACTCTTCACACATGCTGTGATATGTTTGTTCAACACAACAACAAGAATTGTTCTATTACTTGACCCAACATATGGATGGCGAAATACTTGGACAGATCCAGTTATTCGGTATTGAAGGGGTTTCCAACATTATTTAAGAACTTTATTAAACCAAATCCCCTCCTTTTACAATAATGGTATTTTTTAACCCCCGCCCCAGACTTTACTATTTGAAAGAGAACTAAACATCTATTAGTGACTATTGGACTTGGCAAATGATACTCTACTTCACTGTAAATTGCTCAAAACACAACAACACATTAATACATGTGTACCGATGTGAATTAATATAATGACACAATAGTTACATGCTTTAACTAAATTTTATATAAAAACATATATATATATATATATATATATATATATATTGTAAAAAGTCGAATAACTGGATGAATGAAAGTATATTGATTAATATTGTTTTACCGTGCTATTGCGATCATTACGCCACGTGTTATGACGCAATCGCACGATAAATAACGCACGCATACATTTACACATTCACTTGTACATAGTTCTTTTTATAATAGTTCCAATCCACAGTTGTTTATGAACAGATGTTATTGAGTTTATAGTTAAATATTATAATGTTATATACACTTTAGTGAGATCTAAGGTTCAGGTTACAGGAAACATATCATGTTTGGTGTCATTCTAATCCCCTATTTATCCTTAGTGATCTGGTTCCATCAGCAATGAGGTCGCACCTCGTGTATGCTAGTTATTGAATATAGGGAATAAGTGATCAGAATGGTATTGTGTGTATAATGTAAATAGATCAGTTTGAACTAGCTTTCGGCGGGAAGATTAGAATGCATCTGATTGGAGAGCTGACCCCCACCCTTGGAGGGCTGACCTTTGAACTACACTATACTGGATTGTTCTGGAGGATGAATCTATGGAAAGATGCCAAGTCATCTGTATTATATTTACTGTAACATCAAATGTATATCTATTGCTCTCTGTAATCAGCTTACAGTCTGTTTGACAACAGACTTCAGGATTGAATGACTGTAAGCTGGATCCAGCGGTGCGCAGTGTATGTATCGGCTGTACTTACTTTATATGTACTTACTCTGCTGCTTTTTGCTATTAAATCGCATTGTGCTTTGGAACCACATAACTGGAGGTGGACATTTGTTATTGGATAGCGACTAGACATACATAACAATATATATACATAAACATATATATATATATATATATATATATATATATATATATATATTACTTTTTTACATATACATGGATATATATAATTATATATATATATATATATATATATATATATATATATATATATATATTATTATTATTATTAATATTATTATTATTATTTTCAGTTCCTTATGATGATTTCTTACGGGTGCTCTCTTCTTGTTTGTTACTCCTTCCTTGCACTAATCTGCTGCCATTTTTACCAGCAAATAAATTGCACAACTGAATCAACCAAAACATGAAATAACTACATTTTAGATATCATCAACATTTATAATCTTGACATGTATGATGGTAGACAGAATTATTGGATTATTGTTCTAGTTTTCTCCAGATGAATTTCCACAATAAAGCATAAGATATAATTGTAAACATGGAATCTTTCTGTAAGCAACATTGCAAAATATTTTTTTTCAGTGTTACTAATTTTAAATCCTTTATTTTGTACTGGAAAATAAGGTTTCTATTAGGGATATACAGAATTCTGAATGTGGATAAAATCCAGGCATTTTGCTAGCAGTCAGCACCTCTTATTTAACCATTGTGTTCAATATGTGGCGCTAGGATAATTGGCGTGAACATCAGTCAGTCACAGGTATGACACCAGGGAAGAGAAGGCAAACTACCGCTGACAGCAATTACAGTGTGGATAGGAGGACAACAGTGACAGCAATACTTTTATCTGGGGGCTGGAGAACATCAACACCAATGGTGATAAATGAGGACAATAAGAAATACAGAGGAAGAGGAAGACAGTGGCACTGGGGGGAAAGGAGGAAAAATCACATGGCCCAGCATACATACAGGTGGAGTAGAGAAAAAAAATAACAGTTGGAGAGGGGGACAACATGGTGGGAGGGAGGAGGGAGAAGAGGATAAAAGGGTGATGATAGCTGGCAGAGGAGGGCAAATGGTGAGAACAGGACAAATAGTGATAACAGGAGGGAGAGGAGGACACAGTAGATGTTGACAATGACACATTCAACAATTCAATTACATGGGGGAGAAGTGGATAACAACAATACCAGGGGGAGGACTATAACTGTCTCTCAGACAGACAGTGTGAGTGTTCACAATAAAATAATTAGTGTAACTGTTGCTAATTAACTAGCAGTAAAGAAACCGTGTAGACATTTGTATGACAGTTTGTGATGCCACCTGAACACCCTGATGTACAGCTTTTCTAAAGCAGCAGCTAGATTTTAAGTATCCTTATTTATCCTTGTCTAACTAAATGTAATTTACGTAATTATCTGTATCTAATTTCCATAGAGCTTCCATGACAACTCTTTTAATCCTTTCTCAAAGTTTAATAGGATTTGGTTTAGGATTTGGCTAAATCCATTGCTGAAGATTTGGCGTTCTGCTGAATCCTAAACTAGTGGATTTGTTATATCCCTTGATTTTACAAACAACTTTCTCAGCAGTTAGTGATTCCCCTTGCTCTATTCATTCAATGGGGCAAATTTATCAAGCTGCGGGTTTGAAAAAGTGGAGATGTTGCCTATAGCAACCAATCAGATTCTAGTTATCATTTGCTTAGTACAGGCCTGTCCAACCTGCGGCCCTCCAGGTTTTGTGAAACTACAAGCCCCAGCATGCTTTGCCGGTAGACAACCAGTTGATAGCTGGAAGGGCATGCTGGGACTTGTAGTTTCACAACACCTGGAGGGCCGCAGGTTGGACAGGCCTGGCTTAGTACATTCTACAAAGTGACAGCTAGAATCTAATTGGTTGCTATAGGCAATATCTCCACTTTTTCAAACCCACAGACAACACACCTACCTCTTGTTTTTGTAGCACAATGAAAAGTGACAAGCCACTATAGCTAAGGGAGAAAAGCTGTATAGATCAAAATTACAGATTCACAAAATAGGAAAACGTATTCTAACAACAGGACTATAACACATTTCCATGCATAATTTTATCCACACCAACAATATCACAACAATCAATTACTTCAAACTATGTAATGTTTGAATACATTACTATATAAGGAACACCTTAGATATTATAATGATGTTATAATCACACAGCCCGTTTTAGGCAAACATATTGTGTTACACTCTTCCCAAGTAATTCTTGCTTGATGGGGTTAATGCCTTTTGGAAATCCTGGTATTCACAGGTCCAGGCATCACTAATGCTGCTAATTTACTGCATATGAGGAATACCAAGTCCTGCTAAAAGGTATTAGGAAAGACTCACAGCTGAAAGCATTTATCCAATTCCAATTATTATTTGTGAAAGTAAACATTAATAGGAACGTTGTTTCAGGTTGCTACTGTTTCCAATAATGGTTGCGCTTTTATGTGTAATTTCTTGAATTAAAAACGGAATTTGTTACTAAGTATAATAAGAATGCTGACGTGTTTGGCGTTCACTGTGGGTGAGGGCAAATTCCACAATTATTTGTTTTTCTTGTTTAGCATGATTTTTCTTTTTCTCAAATCGGTATTTTGTTACAAATCACAAGAGGCCTACACACTGCACTGTTTTAACTCCCGTTTCGTTATTTGTATTTATGTGTAAATAAATGTGAAAATACTGATGTTAAGATAATTAAGAAGTCATTATATATATTTATAGAGGAATTAAACTAAATATATAATATAGTTGTAATAGAGAACAACAAAGTCTTAAGAGGACTTGTGTCCAAGCTTGTTAAAACATGTATCAATGGTACAAATGAAAATGTATAAGTAAACCTACAGTTTTGGTGACAACTTCTCCCCTTTTGTGGTCCCTATGCTGATGGTGGGAAATTGCAGAACTGTAGAACAATATATATATATTGAATATATATATATTGAATATATATTGAACAAATTTTGTTTCCAGAAAACTTGTCTTACAATGAACAATGTACCCCTTTATATATATATATATATATATATATATATATATATATATATATATATATAGCAATATGCGTAATAAACAATGGCGCTCAAAACAAAATTAGTGATTCAGTAGTAATAATGTCCAATAGAGGTAAACACTTTCTTCATAAGAGAAGGAAGCATCCCTCCCAGATTCCAGATGGTACTCCGGTCATAGGATCATCAATAAATGCAAAGATAGGAGGAATAGTGGCTCCAAACCGAACAGTGTTTGCTTGTGTAAAATACCCAGATAATCAATTGTTGATATATGCGTACCGGAAATGAAGACTTTGAAGCTTATCATGTACAGCTGATGGGATCAATCTCGCCCAGCTTCCAAAAGCTCCAAACATATGCCGAAAAAAGAGACAGAAAAAAGCAAAAGATAGAGTAGTATAGTCAAAAAACACCCGTGATATTGCAGTACAAAGTAGTAGAAGGCAGCGTACCAAAGAGATATAAAAAAAAACAGCTTATCTGTATCAGGAATGCCTGGGAGCAACCTCCGCTCAGCCTAGTGAGTCAGGAACAGACGTGTACATAGCTTGTGCGTATATAATACTTCTGAACCATGGACAGCAGGACCAGTACAAATAGAGGAAATATAAAAATATATACCGGGCGCTATATGATCTACTAAAATACAACAGATAACTGCTGCTACCTATTGGTAGATACCTGAGTCTACCAGAGTGATATATAGTAAACAGTAATAAAGGAACCCAGGTTTCTCTGTAACAATTTTATTAAATGAGGATAAAAGTCCTGTATTAGTAATATACAGAAAATTAAAAGCTGACCGCACCCGCACAGTGGAGTGAGGCAATTATAATCACCATAAACGTATAATGAATTGTATTCCAAAATAATTGAGCAAACCGGTATGAAATGCCGCACAGCGGTATTAATTTCAAAACTAATATTCCTGAATATTCACACAGTGGTCCGGACCACAGAAATAGCACACATAACTTAATAATGGTGATTTGTACAAGCCTCATATGTCACTATCGGGACACAACCATTTCATTAATAACCGTTTAGCACAATGAGTGTCTTAAACTGGGAAAGCTCCTCATGTATAGATAGATATCTGAAGAAATTTCGAACAATAGTGAAAAATAATCACATTAGCATTCGTACACAGATATCTAATAAAGCAATTCAATACAGATTCTGTATAGATTCATTGTCCATCGCTGGATGTAATTAGGCTAATAAATTGATAGCCAACAGAAATGGTTTATGTATTGCAAAGACACTACTCGTGTTGCCAATAAAGGACCCGTAATAGTACAATCGGTAGACTGGGTATTCAATAGATCAATCCTGTAATGGCAACCTTTAGGGTGAAAATCAGGCTAAATTAATTCATATGAACTCCACATGCACCGTGATTAAAAGTAAAACCCGCACAATAGGCAGATTTAATTGATAACGCGGCTTCCTGGAGAGTGAACTGTTACTTAGCTTTGCTGTCAATCCATGATTCACAAGGTGCCCGCCGGTAGTGGGTAGATACAGGTCCAGTACAATCACAACTCACAAACTCCACTCAACCGATGTATTATAAGAGGAAAAGCCATATAGTGTAGTACTTATATACAAATAATTTATTCAGCAAATATCTTAAAAAATACAAACTCGCAATATAAAAAAAGTTTAAATGCTTATCTGTAGTCCTGGGACATAAGGTATACTGCTACCAGTGTAGATCTCTGGACAGTGCATGAGGTAAATACCAATGGGCTCCACACAGAAGTTCTCAAAGGGATAACTCTCAAGGACCAGGAGGGCAGTGTAGCCTTAATAAAACCAGTAATGGAAGATAGCATGCAGCCTCAACGCGTTTTGTCACAGGGACTTCCTCAGGAGGATATATATATATATATTAAGGGGTACATTGTTCATTGTAATACAAGTTTTCTGGAAACAAAATTTGTTTCCTAACAACGAGCCACAGTGACAGTGACATACAGTAGATTGACAAACAGGATCACATTTATACAGACAGTCAGGTGTCACCGACAGTTTCACTGAAGTCCTCCCTCCAGGCTCCTCTTACCTTTCTTGAGGTCTTGTGTAGGATTGAGACAAAACCACTGCTGCTTTTTACTTTTGTTGGCTGGAATAATAATTAAACGCAAAATGCAGCCTACAGCAAGTCCCAGTGATTTGATATTTCACTATACAGGTTGCATCCTTTGGCTTAGGCGCTGCTACAACCAAGTACTTAAAAGTACTTAAACTGGTCTTTTTTGTTACCACAAGGTATGTGGAGCATCTTTAGTGTACAACCTACACATTCAGGGTGTCATTTAGAGTCAGACGCAATTTCACTGAAATTGTAGGTGTACATTGCATCCTGTAATTTAAACAGTATTTAGAGTGGCACAGATATTTAGATCCGTGCGACTTAGGATGCTCTGCAAATTGCACAAACACACCCCTTTATCTGCCTTATGGTCGGCGTACAAGGTATCATGCACAGGGCCCTGTAAAGCAGATAATTAAATAAAATAAAAAAATGTAAAATAAAATGTTCTTTTCCCCCCAAACAGCACAAGGGTTGGTTACACTATTTTTGGAGGGGGTGCGCACCTTTTTTTACAATTTAATTATTTTTTACTTTGCTTTTTAATACACCAAGGTCTCTTGTACCAGCTGAAAGCACCTGCAAAAGATACAGCTCCTAGGGACCTATCTAAGGTTGCTTTCATCTCAAAATAGCAAGTAAGGAGTGTGAACACGCCTTTACATTGCTAGTCTCTCTCACTATTTCCCCCGTTCCACCACTCTAAGCGCAGAGAGCTGCAATGGGGAGATCTGTCTCAGTCAGAGTGCAAACTGAGAAGAATCTTTGTTTTTGCGCTGAACAGAAGGACTTGCGTCCAACTCTAAATGAGGCCCTCAGTCAGTATATTTGTATAGTGTGATCAATAAGCTAGTTATGCCATATGATTACCACAAAATGTCCATAGAGTCTACTTGTGTGTATGAGTATTAAGTATATAAGGCACAAACAGAATGTAATACACAGCTATGCCAATCACTCACAACGAGTGTGTTTGTGCACTGTTGTGCTTGCGCTGAGCATAGTAAACAACCAATTGTAACTCAAATGTGAGAATTAGTGAATATTAAACATGCTTTATTATGTTGATGTAAAGCAAGAAGCCAGTATTTATGCACCACATAGCCATATAATTATAACAAACAGGTACAGTGGTGTGCAAATTAATTTGGACAAGCCTTGTTTTTTTCTATGTTTTGTTTAATAAAAATATACATAGAATATTTACATATTATTAATAGTTAATATGACCAACCTTACTTGGAATAACTTGATTTAAACGATTAACATAACAAGTTTATTCACATATATTTTTATTATTTCATCATCATGAAACCTACGGTTATAAATTAACATTTCCTTGGTTGAACAGCCCAATTTTCCAAGACTTAACTTGGCTATACCCCATAAGTTTCAATGTAAATCAGGGGAGTTCCCAGGCCACTGAAGCTTATTTATGTTCAGTTCTTCAATAATGTTCTTCACTTTCGTGACGTATGGCAAGGAGCAAGGTCATATTGGAAAATTCCACCAACGTTTTAGAAGTTTCTCTCCATAGCTGGAATAAATCTGTGCTTTAGAATATCATTGTATTTTTCTGAGTTCATCATTCCATCAATGGCAACAAGGCATCCAGGCCCTGTATAGGAATAGCATCCCCCAAACATCTTATCATTACTGGGATCACCCCACCTTCAGAAAACACACAAACCTTTCACTATGTCCTGAAAAAAAACACAAAACACACAAAAACTTACTTTACACAACACTGTATATGTATGAAATTATGAGAAAATCTATAAACATTAAACCAAATTCTAATTATTAATGTGGCATTATGTTATACTGCATTTTATAGGGTAGCAATATAAATATGCAATTAAGACATAATCAGTTTAATTTACAGAAGAAGCACTTCCATGTACCAGCATGATTTCCTGTATCTAATGTCTTTGAGCCAACTAGTGCACATATGCCACCATGTGTGTGCCTACAATGTTATCTAGTGTGGCCATGGTTACTTTCATTGCAGTCACACATAGAAATAGGCTGTATAATTATTATTATCGTTTATTTGTTAGGTGCCACAAGATTTCCGCAGCGCCGTACACAGAACAAATAGAAGACTATAGAGGGTGAAACAGTACAGAACAATAAAAAAAAATACCAATACTTCCGAAACTCAGGCAGGCTAATGAAGTAGAGGCGGAGCAAAAGAACAAGAGTGGAAACAAGAGGTAAGAGGGCCCTGCTCATATGAGCTTACATCCTAAAGGGGGGAAAACAAACAGGCACAAGGGGAGGCAGTTGAAGTATGGGGGAGAAAAGGGGGGCCGGGAGGAGAGAGGGGAGAACAAGTAAAGAAGATGAGGGGGTTAGGTATAATGTATATTTCAAGGCATTCACTTGATGGTGGCTGGCGGAGTGTTTGCTCTACGGTACTGTACAAACAATGTTCCCACTGTTGTGCTGGTGTCCGTAACCTGATAAACTGGGTGCAATGTTACACTAGTACACTAGCAGATGTGCATGCAGGAAAGCATTTCAGTAACAGTTTGTACAGTTTTATATACACGTTTCACTACTAAATGTAGGGCTCCCATATTTTTGAAACAAAAAATTGATATAAATGATATATAATTTGATTGTTTGCAGTAAAACTATCCTGATGTTGAAGGAGTCAGAGTTTTATTATTATGGAGTTATTAGGTATTAGTTAGGTATTAGGAGATAAAATAAATAATTCCCAACATAGAAATGTACTTAAATGAAGCATATACATAAAAATATTGCTCGTTCTGACCTGATTTTCCACTAAAGTTTTGCAAAAATGTAAGGGGTTTTTTTTCACTCCTTCATAACAAATGTAATTTGATTTATTGAAAAAGCTCAAATAATAAAGCATAAGATTTTATCACTGGTTCTGCCCTTATTTATGAGCTACCCAAATGAAGTATGCACCCTGCATCTTTGTTAATTAGGTGAACCTATTACTCTAGGCCTTACTTTACACCATACTTGACTACTCTCCCATAATATCCGGAAGACTCCAGAAATCCAGGTATGTCTTCCGGACTCCCAGGAGAGCAGGAAAGTCTCCTGCATCCTGTCCCCGACAGGCCTCAATGACGTGATTCATGGCGAATCACATCATTTTGGCCCTGCCCCCATGAGAACATTTTGGGGTTTTTTGTCACAGGGCTGGAGCCAAAATAACGTGATTCGTCATGTCCTGTCCCCTTCCGCCCTCCCACCACATCTCCCTAAAGAGGGGTGTGGTGGGAGGGCGGAAGGGGACAGGACATGGTGGGGGTATGGCGAATCACGTCATTTTGGCTCCGCCCCATGACAAAACCAGCATTACCTTGCATCACTGTGATACTGTCATTTTGGTGTCCTACTTGTACCAGGTACAGTCCGCACCATACTCGAACACCAACCTATAGGAGGGTTACATATGTCACATTTAGTAGCTCAGCAGGGCTTTCCCAACTACCACCTGTTTGGCCCCTACATTCTACGTGCTAAAATTTTGAAATCTTGACCAAAATCACTACCTGCAGCTGCTACTTTACTCATTGGCTTTAATGACCAAGCCTCTGGCTATGACTGTCCCAATATTTATTTTCTAGCTCAGGAATAGGAATGTGCCATAGTTGCCAAGTATATTGCCAACACGGTGGTAGGGTATTGTAGGATATGTGCAGGTGTAAGTGCAGGTTTAAGATCACCTGATGACCTGTTCCCACTTAACCTTGTGGGTACAATTTCCACCATATTGCCAAGGAATTATTCTGCTACCGTATGTCTTGCTAATTGAGATTTCACCATAAAAGCAAAACCTAAGAAGGTTTCAAATTAGGGACATTACAAACGTGCATATTAAAATGGGTCTCTTTGCCTGTTCATTGTTGCATCACATACCAGTAGGAGGACAGATTGCCACTACCATGTACACCAGGTACAGTTTATGGTCATCTTAAAAAGGTTCCATACAAAGCTTCCAGAATGTTTGGTGCAACACACAAAAAGAGCCCACATAGAGAGCCTACATAACCTTTTAAGGGCCCGTAGTCACAGACTTACCATTCTCACCTGACTGCATTTAATATCCAACTATAAGGATAATGTAGTGACAGGAACAAATATAACTAGATTATTATTATTATTATTATTATTATTATTATTATTATTATTACTTATAAAAGGGAAAAATGTAAATTAGAAAGGATACAAAAAATCAAAGAAAGGAAACCCCATTCTATCTAGTAGCTGTCAGTGGGATACTGGAATTTTCCTTTGTTGTAGTGAGATAACTATGCAATCTATTAAGAAACAAACAAGTCTTAGAAAAAAATCCACATATTTAATGCCTACAAATAAATATTCATTAGTTGCAATTTAAAACATTTATTAACTTGGGAAAGAAACATGATGAAAAGTATTTGTTGTCTGTGTAGTTCTCAGTGACATCAGCGAGGCATCATCATCATCAACATTTATTTATATAGCGCCAGCAGATTCTACAGCGCTTTACAATTGGGAACAAACAGAAATAAAACAATACTGGGTAATACATACAGAGAGGTAATAGGACCCTGCTCACAAGCTTACAATCTATGGGACAATGGTTTGATACAGAAGGGTAAGTGCTGCATCATATTGAATATTTGTCCAGCTAGAATGCAAAGGTTACAAAGTATTTAGTGGGCTGTATGCTCAGTCACACAACTATGTTGCTCAGAGGGTTGTTGTCTTGTGTTAGCTGATAAACATTAATATCAGGTTAGACATCAAAATTAACTTTTTCCTTTGACCCAATGCTGTGCACAATATATTGATATTGATGAATGCATAATAAATAATACCACATTGATTTTATTTTAAGGTATACCAGTTTTAAAAGTCATCAAACTAAACAATGTTATCACATGAAAACAACCAATATTAAATATATTTAACATTTTAACATAAAAACTGTTCAGTTCATGTTTAGAAGAATTATATATCACTGGTTTGTTCATAAGTCTTGGGCCTAGTCCATGTTGTTGTGAAAAACAAAAACAATGTCAATATTTGATTCATTTGAAATGAAGTAAATGCATGCATTATATGTGAGTATATTTTCTACTTGTTTGGAAATCACAAGTCACACTGTAATCCGTGCCCTAACCCAGATTGTTTTTATAAAACTATTGGGCAGGAGGGAGATTTAACTGTCAACATGTCTGCAGAGGTAGAAAAGATTTGTAGTACACAAACAATGGTATCTTGAACTATGTGGATACATTAAATCCAACGAAGATATGAAATGATCACTGATAGAACTGATAGACCAAGTGAATTTGTGTCTCCCTGCATATGAATTTGTCAATTTAAAATAAAAAATTGGACACTTTTTATCAATACAACTAACGATAGATGAAGACCTGAATAGCAATGAGTACCAGGCTTGTATGCTTACAATGCACTCATCTACAGGGGTTAAGGTTTTCCCTGGTTTGTTTTGAATTATACAATGGGCTCAAAAAGGTGTAGCGAAATAAGCCTTTATATTGAGAGAGTTTCCCTCTGAATCTAAAAATCTATAACCGCAACATCAAACCACCAGAGAAAAAATCTTTGTAGAGTTAAGCAGATGAAATTAATCAATAATGAATAAAATAGTCAATAGCTTACCCGAGACCAGTGTAACATATAATCCCATATATATAATCCCATGTTTATTTATACAGGGTGATTCAAAAGTCGCAGTACACCTTTTATTTCAAAAACTCTACAGGAAATTGGGAAACCTGAATACTCCAGTAAGGTATGGGTGACGTGGTCTATCTTTTACGGTATGTACCAAACATGGGCGCCATCTTGAAATCGGCCAATCGGCCCAATTCCTGTAGAGTTTTTGAAATAAAAGGGTGTACTGCGACTTTTGAATCACCTTGTACATTTAAATATGCACATATATATTTAAAAACAATTAATAGAAATTCTACACATATACCCTGTCAAGTTAGCATAGATCGTACATAAAAGACACAGTTGGTCATAAAGAATTCTCAATAAAATATTTAAGAAACATACAGTCCAAACTGAAAGAGCAGGATTATTGCTGAATTGTGAACCCAAAAATTACTGTCCAGTCAATTACATATGGTCTTACCATCGATGGACATATGGAATAGGCTGCAAGTGAGCAAACATTTTTTTCCAATCTTCAATCCATCACCACTACACTCCACAATAAAGGATAAAATATGATGCTACACATTGTATCAACATGATTCACCACCTTAAATTAAAAAAAACAGACAGTATTTAACTTATGTGCAAAACAGAATACTAATTTGCACCCCTTGCATTGTAACATGGTTTTGTCCAGGAGACTTAAATAATAAGTTTCTTAAGATCCTTAATGAACCAGGCCCTATGTCTTTTATATCCAAACATAATAATGGTTCACGTAAGCCAAATTGATGGACACATTGTGGATAAGTGAAAAACCTAAACCTGTTGCAGATGCAACAGCCAGAAATGCATTACATGTGCATATATTCAAAACAAATACAATATCACCAAGTCTGAAATTTGTTTAGATTATTTTATACATTTTAACACTAAATATTCTAGTATACATATTGTAACGTCTTTGCAACCATCAGTATATTGACAGGACTCCTCAAGCTCTTAAAAATAGATTTCTTGAATACAGGCAAAATATTATTAACAAATATGAAAATCATAGTGTCCCCTGTCATTTTAAAGAGTTGCATAATAGTGACCCATCTGGTATTAAATGATTTATTATAGATTATATCCCAATAACACAAAGGGGAGGAGGAGAGCAAATTCAATTCTTCATCATCATCATCATAATTTATTGCTTGTCTATGCGCCAATGCATAAACTGAGAACGCTACATCCAGAGGGCCTCAACCAAACAATTTGAAGTTTATTTGAATACATCCAATAGCTAATTATGGGAATCATTAATTTATACATTCACATATTAGACTCTATGGGCCTGGTTCATTAAGGAAACTAAGGCAAAAAAGGAGTACGTTTCCTCCTGGACAAACCATATTACAATGCAGGGGGTGCAAATAAGGTTATTATTTTGCACATAAGTTAAATACGGGGTATTTTGAAAGCTTTATGCTTACACTGAAATTTAAATTTGATCTAGGACATGCCCTTTCCCAGCTATAAATCTGCCATCACATTTTCAAATTACCTCCCCCCTCCAATGCAATATTGTTTTGCTAATATACAAAGGTACTCCCTTTTTTGGCTTTACTTTCCTTAATGAATCAGGCCTTCTGTGAATAAAGTTTCTTTAAGCTTGAGAGGCTGTTTTTACACCTATGTAGCATGTTTTGCATTTATTCAATATGTATCATACTTATGCATCTACTTATGCACTACAAAAAAATCGGGTATTGTAGAAATGTAGGTGGTCGCTGTTTCATAATTTTCTAAATTTAGATAATGATGCCTTCAAGTTCCTTACTCCATAGTCATCCTCACTATGCCCATCGACGGTAAGCCAGTATATGGTTTGGGTTTACGATTTATCAATAATCCTGTTCTTTCAATTGGGACTCTATGTTCCTTAAATGATTTGACAGTTCTTTATGGTCAGCTGGGACTTCTGTGTACGATCTATGCATAGGATCTATGCTTTCTTGACACGGTATACGTATAGTATTTATATTAATTGATTATAACTTTATATGTGCATATTAAAATATTTAAGCTAACTAAACTTTGGGATTATATTTCACACTGGTCTCTGGTAAATTCTATCATATTTTATTCATTATTGATTAAGTTCATCTGTTTAACCATGCAAAAAAAAAAATCTGTAATATTTTTTTTAGATTATTGTGATTTATACTTTATTTCAGCCACTGAGGTTAATTCCTGTGACCTAGTCTCAGATAATTGCACAACTTTATTACATCCCTTTTACTCTCTCCTGCACTGTTTTTTGTTCAAATATACATTATGACAGTGTCAGTATCTGACACAATCTCTCCAGTTTCTGTAGGTTTCCCTTGTTCTCACCCAGCATTGGTGGTAGTCAATTTTACAAACCTGTAAATGTCAACACTACTTACCCCGGCAGGATGAAACCGAACAGCTCATCGCTGACT
Source organism: Mixophyes fleayi (assembly GCF_038048845.1). NCBI lineage: Eukaryota > Metazoa > Chordata > Amphibia > Anura > Limnodynastidae > Mixophyes > Mixophyes fleayi. The sequence continues at coordinate 84,198,689 of NC_134402.1, forward strand.
CACTGAAAAGATTGACACCTTCAAAGGTAGACTTTCCTCAATTGCGGCACCTGAAGAAGCCGGCAGCGGTTGATGAGGTCACATTGAAGAGACTGGATGTGATCCGAGTTCTTCAGGTAATAATTTAAGGACCCAATGCCTGTACAAGGTTCATTACTAAACTATGTACCTTGTACAGGCGTTGGCTCCATAAAATATTCTAGGGCTACTCTGTCCTGCCATGATCTGGCTGCCTCCTTCTACAACAAAACACTCACTTCAATCATAGACAATGCAGCTCCGGCCACCATGCATAGACTCAGTTCTTCCAAACATTAACCACTACCTGCATACGTGCTCCCACACTACTGAGCACTGCTGGAGGAAGTACCATAAATAAATCCTTTCATCTTTCTACACTGTTCTTCACTAGCCAAACAAACATTTTTGTAATTGTAATATCCGCCCAGTCTTCTAACTCCCATCACCTACTTGCCACCTTCAACTTGATTCTCACCAGGAACCTCCTCCCCCTTCCTCACAGTGCATGATTTGGACACCTACTTCAAAGACAAAATTGACACCATTTGGCAAGATATTTGCTCATGTTTAATGTGCAAACCCCAATCCACCCTCAGTTCATACTCTACAGTAACCAAAGACATAGACTCTGCACTCATCTCATCATTTTAAAACACAACCTGTCCTCTCTAATCTATTCCCTCCCAACTTCTCTGCTCCCTCTCCCCACTGCATGCTCACATCTGGCTCCTTACGTAAACCTGTCAATATCCACTGGCACTTTTCAAACCTCCTTTAAACACGCACTCATTTTACCAATCTTAAAAAAAAATCTCTCAGCTCAGCCTCTCCACCTACCGCCCTATTTCTCTTCTCTCCTTTGCCTAAAAACTACTTTAGAAATTTGCATGGGAACTAATTTGCTCATTCGGCATCCAGTACTACATCTACGCCTCCACCACGGATCTCTCCCCTTCTGTACCATATTGGGTTACCAACTGTCTGTCTGCTATATCCACATAGATGTTACAACACTACCTAAAGCTTATCAAGTTCTAAACAGAGATCATCATCTTAAATATAAAGCAGAAAAAATAAGCGCAACACATAGTGTACCAAATAATAAAATCATCAAGTTTTTTTAAACTCAAATAGAGTAGTATCGCACCAAGTTATATAACAAAAACAGCTTATCTGGTGAAAGCAATCCCTTCCGGATCTCTTGAAAGATGAATCTTCTTAATTCCAGCACATGTGATTCCCAAAGGTTAAGCAAACTACCATCTTTTCTTTCTTGTTGGATATTTGATTTACAACATATAGGTTAAGTAGATCTAAACTGAGCTATTTTGAGGAGCTGCAGATTCTAACAGTTTCAATTTTGATTTCAGCTTCTTTTTTCAAAGAATTATTTTTGTTTCTGTCTTTCCTGTTCCTATTCTGACAGCCACAGACCCAGTTCAGAGTGCGTTCGTTTGCAGCCATCAGAGAGAGATCATCATCTTACCTCCTTCCAGAGTCACCATCTCCCCACAAATCTCCCTGACCATCAATATCACCATAGTTCCTCAGTCTCCCAACCCACATGACTCTACCCTCTCATTTATTCCTCATATCCAGTCTCTCTCCCAGTCCTGTCACCTCCACCTTAGAAATATTGCCTTTTATTACCCAAATATCTACCAAAACTCTTTTCCACTCTTGTCATCTCCCACCTTGACTCCTGCAACCTCCTCATATCTAGCATTCTCCTCACCCATCTAACACCCCTTAAATTCATCTTAAATGCCACAACGAGATCTTCTTCTCTCCCTGCACCACATCTGCAGCACCAGTTTGCTCACCCGTACTTAGGATCACATCAACTAAACCCTTTCATGCATCTCATCAAATTTCATCTTAAAATAATCTCTGTCATCTTCTTAAAGCTACAACTCACCTTTTCTCTGGTAATCACCTCTCACTCCTGCCTATAAACCTACCCACTTATGGACTTCGCTACCTTGCCTGATCAGACTCTCACAGTCTTCTTGTCCAGGTGTTATAAGTTATATATCATTGCTATTTCAAACAAGAGCTAGGAAGTGGAAAACATTGTGTCCAAGGAGTGATGGATGAAAGTTGGAGGGGAATATGGATTCGGTCTGGGTGGACGACATAGACAGTTTTGCTGTTTACAGAATTTGCACTGCTCTGCTCACATAGATCAAAATGCATGGGAAATGCACTAATCCACACAAGACACCATACACCTCTGGAAAAGCTGTCATATCACCTTGCAAAGCATGGTATGGTCACTGCTGAACAGACTGGAGCTGAGTCCCACTATGACAGGGGGCCACCATGCTGTTATAGTGTTGCCAGTCCAGTCTGCAATAGCCTGGTGTGCATGTGGATTTGTAGTGGGACCCCATACTGTTCATTCCCCCTGTATTGGCTGTAACCATCCCAGGCTATGAGCATTGGTGCTCTCTTCACTTTGGGGGAAGGGGGGGGTGCCACTCCAGGATTTATTATTTATTTATTTATTTATTTATTCTATTTTTTTAATACTGCTGCTTATCAAAACAAATATATGCAACAGTGGTTGAATACCCACAAAATAGATGCCTGTAAGCTCATACATGTAGACGGGTCAAACGATCTATTAAGTGTCTCTGAAACCAGATTTTGCTGTTTCTTCATACATATCTAAATATATGTTTACTCTGTCATGTATGTTTCTGTATCCTGTGCTGGAGACATATTATAATTGTACCGTAGCTGTAGATAGAACAGGACATAGGCCACAACTTAGGTTTAATATAAAATATAATATAATAAAAATAGTGGATCAAAATTTAAAATGTGGTATCAAAGATCTATGTCCAAAATTCTAACTGTTTTTACAGAAATTAAATGGCATATTACATAACCTGCACTAGCAAATGCTTCTACTTCACTGGAATTTTGCTGCATTATTAATAAATATATATATATATATAAATATATAATGAGAGAGAGGGAGACAGACAATCACATTATGCAGCACTTACAGAGAATGTAAAATTATTCATATCAGTCCCTGTCCCATTAGAGCTTACATTCTACATTCCTTAAAAAACATGATAAATAAAAAATAAAGAAAGGTGCGATCGCTGTGGTTCCAAAGGTTTTTTTGGCAAAATAGATTACAGGGCAAAGTATTGCATGCTTACACTTGCATAGTTGACACCAACACAACTTCAATTATAACATTCTGGTTTCTAAAGCCAGAGGTGAACAATTTATACTTTACAGTCATAAAAAGCAGTGACATCACAAACATACACAGTTACAGTATTAAGGACCACGGGCCTGATTCATTAAGGATCTTAACTTAAGAAACTTCTTATTTCAGTCTCCTGGACAAAACCATGTTACAATCCAAGGGGTGCAAATTAGTATTCTGTTTTGCACATAAGTTAAATACTGACTGTTTTGTCATGTAGCACACAAATACTTGATAGCTTATTTGTGCACTGAAATTTAAAGTTGATATTTGTGTGCTACATGAAAAAACAGTCAGTATTTAACTTATGTGCAAAACAGAATACTAATTTGCACCCCTTGCATTGTAACATGGCTTTGTCCAGGAGACTGAAATAAGAAGTTTCTTAAGTTAAGATCCTTAATGAATCAGGCCCCACATTCATAAGTCAATATGTCATGACCTCCCAAGTACTCGATGCCTCATTGGTTGATTCTTCTGGTCATTGTTCCTTGAGGTGGAAGTCATCTCTCCAAGTGTGGCCAGGTGTCCTATACTCAGGCTCCCATCCCTGGACTTGTATAAATTGGTTCTTTTATGACATCTCTGGAGTTGCTAGTTGTCGCAATGTGTGAACGCTACATAAATAATACCAGAAACGTTCTCATGTGATTGCAAACAGAATGAGCCCAAACTCGATGAATTTATATGTTACAAACATTAATTAGCTTCTTCACCACATTATGTTTTAAATTAATTGAAATAAATAAATTAAACTTATTTGCATATTGTTATTTGCTAAGATTATTTTTCGGTTGCATATTAATCGCATCACAACCAAAATTAGTGTACAGATATTACTGATTACCACCTTCATCCAATTATTTAACTTCAACACACACACTAGGATCCAGTTCTGTCAAAAGTTAATTCACCTATCAGTTTGTTTTTATACTGTGGAAGGTAACTGGATTACATGGAGGAAGCCCACACAAACTTCAAGGTAGGGTCTTGATGGTTAGGTACACACTGGAGAGGTTTCCGACCAATCTGTTATCTACAACGATTGTATCTGCGACTGAAGGTCCGACCGGTCGGGCGATTCACGCTTACAAACTACATGCGATTTACTTTCAGACCTGTGCACTTCATCTGGTCCTATAGTCGTTTAGAGAATGACAGCACAATATGCATTCATTAATTCATTCATTCATTTCAGTCACACTGATTAACTGCCTTGTTATAGCTATCCATATGTTATAACGAATTTCGTTAGCTTCTGTACTCTGAAATTAAATATTCAGTCTCAGAACGAACAAACGAATTATTCCATCTACAGCACTCTCTACATTTAGTCACCAGGACATGTTCATTGCCAGCATGGGCTGAAAAGACCAAGGGCTAGATTTACAAAACTGCGGGTTTGAAAAAGTGGAGATGTTGCCTATAGCAACCAATCACATTCTAGTTATCATTTATTTAGTGCACTCTACAAAATGACAGCTAGAATCTGATTGGTTGCTATAGGCAACATCTCCACTTTTTCAAACCCGCAGTTTAGTAAATATACCACCATGACTTTGTAAACTCTATGGAGTTTGTGATCGTGAGTGCATACACACTGCAGAATCGCAAGGTGATTAGAGCGAGATTATTAAGCAGTACGACCAACCAAATGAAACAATAATCAGTACTTTGGAATGACTGTCTTTCATCATATAAGTATACACACTAGTGCGATACCTGGCCCAGCAGTCGTATAAAGGATGATTGGTCCGATAATCGGCTGACAAATCTCCAGTGTGTACCTAGACTAAGGCTAAGTACACACTGCAAAAAACTTTGCCCAATTTGTTATACCTACCAATTATAAGACTGAAGTTCCAATCAGTCTGCCGATTCATGTGTCCACACTACACAATTTACCTTCTGATCTGTGCTCTTCATCTGGTCCAAGAGCAGCATAGTCAGTCATTCCTGTCATTTTGATTATAACACACGATAAACTTTGAGTTTTACACAATGTTATTATAAATTTCGTTAGCTTCTGTGACTCTGAAATGAAATATTCAGTCTCAGAATGAACGAACGTATTAATCCACCTTCAGCACTCTCTACATTTAACAACACAGACACAGTGACAGGTCCCTACTGTCCTCTGGGCAGACGGACATCTGAGTGCATACACACTGCAGGACCGGAAGGCAATTGGAACAAAATTTTTAAACAGGACGAGCAATCAAATGAAATGACGATCTGTACTTTGGAACGACTCATTTATTCTGTAAGTATACACACTAATGCGCTATCTGGCCAAACAGCCGTTTATTGGCCCAATAATTGGCTGAAAAACCTGTAGCGTGTACCTATCCTTACTGAGAGCAAGTGAGAGCCAAACTTAAGCTCATCTCATATGGAGGACACTTCTAAAACTGGTGCAAAGCAAAAATGTCATGTTGTTCATAGCAGCCAGACAAAGGTTTCCAATGAAATATAGACCTAAAATGGGGTATTTGACAGTCTGCTGTTTTAAACAGGTTCAGGGAAACAAATAGTATAACACAACAAGTAGTAAATTGAGAACAAAACAACACAAAGTTAATACATATACCACAGTATTGCTTTATATTAATCAGTTGGGGAAGAGGAGAGAATAGTGAACTAGGAAGGATTAGGGTTCCGGGAAGGGGTAAGGAATGGGGCTCATACCAATGGTGCCATGCCAGGCCCAGGCTAAAATAGAACTATAGGGCTGTTTAAAAAATCTATATTAATGTATAACAACAACTGCACACGCTGGCAAAATGACAGTTCGGTATGCATTTAATTCTTTAAACTCTAGCCATCTCACTCAAGTAAATTCAGTACCAGTTTACAAAAAATGTCCCTAATTATACATGTTGGGAGGACGTCATAGTAAGAGACTGATATGTTATAAAGCCAATGATGATTAATTAAATTAGACCTGGATAAAAACAAACATTATAAACAAGAATCAAATTATCAACTAAGGGCCTGATTTAGTCAGACGGAAGTTCAACTCATGAGTGCAAAAAACACTTTTAGCCAAGGATTCCTCTCAGTTTGCACTCGGACTGAGATGGATCTTCCTCTTGCACCTTCCTGCGCTTAGATAGGTGGAACGGGGAAGTTAGTGGGCGAGTCTAGCAATGTTCACATGCTATGCTGAGTTGTAATCAGCCGCAGAAAGGTCTCTAGGAAATGTATCCTTTGTGGGTGCTTTCTCTTGGTACGACAGACCTTGCTGTGTTAAAAAAAAGAAGTAAAAACATTATTACATTTTAAAACAGCATAACCAACCATTTATTTATCTATCTGCTTTACAGAGCCGCAGTGACTGATACATTTAAGTGTATCATGCACAGCAGCCCATAAGGCAGATAACAGGGTGTGTTTGTGCAACATGCAGAGCATTCTGAGACGCACGGATCTAAAGATCTACGCTACTGGGAACACTGTGTAAATTACGGGGTGCAATTCACACTTATGATTTCAGTGTAAATTGTACCCAACTCTACATAAGGCACTAAGTGGTTCATTAGATTTTGGAAGCCCGTGCTGCCCAGGTAACCCTGATGAAAATAGGATGCAGATGAACTCCCACCCTTGTCATCTGGGCCTGTCTTCCCCTGTACCAGTACCTGAATTAGAGATGAGCGGGCTCGGATTCCGCTAATCCGAGCCCACCCGAACAGTGCGGATCCGAATGGGATCCGAGCACTGTTCGGATATTTCCGGCGGGCAAAAAAATGAAAGCGAGGCTCTGTCGTCCAAGTCTTGCGTCGAATCTCGCGAGGGGTGGGAGGGAGGGCCCAGAACAATTCCATCTTGTACCTCTTTTTTTGGCATTATGTGCTCAAGCTACCTCGGTGCAACCTTTTGGCCTAAAAACAATATTGTGAGGTGTTCAGAATAGACTGGAAATTAGTGGAAATGATTGTTATTGAATGTTATTGAGGTTAATAATAGCGTAGGAGTGAAAAAAAAAACCCACAAAACTGGTTTTTAGCACTTTTTATGTTTTTTTCAAAATAAATCCGAATCCAAAACCTTAAATCCGAGCCAAAACCTTTCGTCAGGTGTTTTGCGAAACAAATCCGAACCTAAAACCTCAAGCAAATCCAAATCCAAAACACAAAACACGAGACACCAAAAGTGGCCGGTGCACATCCCTAACCTGAATTGACTGAGCCAGTGTAAACGCCTTAAAAATTAAATAGATAAGAAAATATTCCAAAGATACAATTAAGATTAGTGTACTTTATAAAACAGTGTAGGTAGATCCCGCTCTGTAGGAAATCATGTAGGATCATTCTTGAGACAAGGGGGTGAATTTATGAAGCTGCGGGTTTGACAAAGTGGAGATGTTGCCTATAGCAACCAATCAGATTCTAGCTGTCATTTTGTAGAATGTACTAAATGAATGATAACTAGAATCTGATTGGTTGCTATAAAATAGCACAAGTAACAGTCTAAACAACATGCCAACATTCCATAGTGGTTGGTACTCATAGCCTCATATGAAGCAAATGAGCAATATATCAACGGCACAGACATAAACTAAACAAATATGAGCAGGAAACTCAAGTGAACAGCACTGTGGTTCTGAATTTATTTTTTCTTCCTTTAACAGTTTTTTAGAGGATTTAAACAAGAAAAGTGCAGCTGTGGAAAAAGTAACAAATCATGGCAGTAGTTACACACAGGGAGAAATATGGCAGTGTGCTTGAGCCTAATCATGCATTAAACTATGGTAATGGGAGAGCTTGAGATAAATTGGGCTACAGCTAAGTCTGTAACTGCGACTAATGCTGAGATGAGGTAAATAAGAAACACAACTGAATTAGAAGCCTTCTGAGCTCCCACACTCCTATACATCACTATATAAAAATGCATTATTTTCCCAAGCATAACCCATAGCTTCACTGTAATGCTCAGGAGTAAAAACAGCCAAGGCACTGTACGTAGGGGAGACTTGCCCCCATGGCTCTGCAGCCACAAGCCAACCTGTAATTACAAAGCAAACACGGATGAAATATTGGATTGGTTTCACTAGTGACAAGATCTACGGGTTTTGCCGCCAATTTGTTTGTGCAGCACTATTTAAGGGCACTTGATTGAGGAAATGTTGAAAATAGCAGTTAGGGTTTCCCTAATGAGACCTCTAGAGGAAACTAAGAAACATTGAAAGCTCAAGGAAGATGAAGAACCAGAGAAGGAGGTATTAACCCTTTGTAACCTTCAGTACTGGTGCAATGAATTGTTTAAATTTTACAATAAATATAAATAAATATTCTGCTTTTGTCTCTTTAATGCATGAGACAATAACTACATACCTGTGTGCATAAGTTATTTGCAATCGTCTTTTTTGCCAAGCTTTTAAAATATATTAACCTAAATTAAATATTAATAGTCTATATTTATAGATGGTTGATCGGTGTGTGTGCACTCAGTTTATGTTGTAACACTTGTCCTCAGATAGAACATGTGACATGTTTGTATGTAATGAAGCAAAGCAAGAGAAAAGGTGAATACAAAGAAAAAAATAGAATGCATTAGAGACCAAAGTTTTTTCCAGATGGGTTTTTTTTGGCTTGCTTTACTCATTTACTAAAGTGTAGAGGTGTCATTTTATTACAGGTTTAATTGTATTATGCAGTTGACTTGGATGCAATCAATTTTATAGCAATATTGCAACATCAAATATTAAAGAGTTAATTTGTACTAAATTTGTAAAACAATTCTGAGAAAAGCCATGCATTGAAAAACATTATTCCTGCCAGGTATCCCAACTCAGGCCTTGCATGCTTCCTGTATTTCATTAAGTAAATATTGGTTTTGCATCACCGCACTAGTGTTCTTTAGTTATTGTGGTTTTATACGGATTATATATGTATACAATTATTATTTCTATATAGTTTATTTTTTCGGGTTTTTTTGCTCATTGTTTTGCAAACTGCTTTATTCAATTTTCTAGTTGGTCTACTTTTATCTAAACATTGACAAATGTGACACATATATTACACACAAATAAGTTTAATAAAACTGTCCAAGAGAGTGGAGCATGTGAAAGAGGGAGATGATCAGTGACAGCTCTGTGTACAGATAAGGAGAGAGGTAGGGAGAATAAGAGCCTAATTTTTAATTAGGAGCAAAGCAAAGAAAATTAGCAACTTTGCACTTGAACAAACCATGTTACAATGCAAGGGGTACAAATTTAATTAATTTTTTGCACACAAAGAAAATTCTGGCTGTTTTTTCATGTAGCACACAAATACTTGATAGCTTTATTTTTACACTGAAATTAAAGCTGATCTAGGACATGCTCTACCCCAACTATAAATCTGTCCCCACATTTTAAAGTTACCTCCCCTCCAATGCAACATGGTGCAAAATTACTCAGAATCAGGCCCTAAGTGTATATGTGTAACCTGGGAGTGCATTGTGCATGTTCATCTATAATACATATATTACAAGCAAATAAAATATACAAAATACACTAAAATACGCTACCACAATAAGGTAAAATTAAAATAGTTATATATTTATTGGAGTTTTAATATTAAAGGAAATAACGTTTTGGTAAAGGAAATGTGTGTAGTTTGTATTGTTTAGTATTCTAATTGTTATGTAAGTTGTAATATATAGTAAACGTTATTGAAATGTTTTTTAAACGTATGCGTAAATAACTTCCAGGAGACGCATGGAAGAAGTGCACATGATATCAGATCACATGTATTTAGATAATCTGGCAGGTCTCTAAATAAGGCTGTCTACAATATTGAATTTAATCGTCCGCTTTTTCCTTTTCATGAAATAAGTCAATGAAACCGATATGCGCCTCTGGTCAATGTTACCTGAGGTAAGCACAGGCTCACATACAAGAGTCTGCAATCTAATGCATCCTAGTGGCCATCATCAGTACTGCAGTCTCACAGCTCTCTCTCGGCCCACTTGCAGTAGATACGGAATATCTGACTCTAGTGATCAAACAGAAATAAACTTCAATACACATATTAGAAGTAACATCAATATTGTATATAATATCTGCATTATGAACCAATATGATAAGTACGTACTAAACAGCAATACCGACCAGTAAAAATAATTTTCTGAATGGTCAACATATGAACGTGCATTGTGTCCTTCCCATGATTCTCGTATTAGAGAAGAAAATTTGAGCAATACAGATAGACAGTCCTAGATGCATTACATAGGGCTTAAGCAACCTGTGTCTCTCCAGCTGTACTGAAGTACAAGCTCCTGATACTGTGATGCCCTGCTGCCGGGGCATATTCTGTCTGTGGCTCTTGTGCCATAGGCTGGCATGGCTTACTGAGACATCTAGATGCTCGAGATGGAGAACCATGGGTTGATTACATTACCTTTATATTATATAATAATTGTCATATCCAAATGAACCTGTGAGGCGAATGCAACGAATTCTGGTTGATTTAGTTAGATGTGCAAATTTATTTCATTTATATTTGGCAGAACAACGCTCTAAATTCTAGCTAAAAGATGTAAATAGAAAATATAATGGATCTGTTGCCAAAAAAACAAACGAGTGAGTTGCCAGTCCTCTTCTCGTCTAATCAACGGCTAGAAAGTGTGTGTGTGCTTGGTGTGTGTTTTGTTTATGTTGTAACACTCGTGTCCTCAGTTGTTTTATTGCTATGCGTGGCATTTAACACAACCCAGAGGTTGATTGTTTGATACACAAAAGCCTGCATCTTGATAAGATGTATTTTTCTCAAAGACCTTTGGTAATGTATAACATTCTAAGCTCTGGCCCTGGCTATCACATTATGCCTTCCACTGAAGAACTGTCTTGCTTTATTTGTATGGCTGAAATTCAGCTTGAAAGGAGATCAGAGAGTGCAGGAGGGCCTTGTAACAGGAGAGTGACCAAATGACCTATTGGCTGATTATATGTCATTAACTGGAGACTCCACGTATCTAAATTACCGAAAGGACCTCACTCAGCCGGGTCAATTATCCTTACATACATTTAACAAGGTTCCTACTGCTAAAAATACTGAGCGCTGCCATGTTTTACCATGTGTCAAAAATAGCCATCCTCTGGGGTGTTTATTTATGTAAACATAAAACAATAAATGTAGTCTTATAATCAATGTCATGCACTGCATGGCAATAGAGCTGTGTAGTCTGTTATAACCAACTTCACAGAATTACCCATATAGCCCATAAAGACTTAACTGTTTTAGTCGATTACATTGCATTAGGATTGATGGATATATCATATATATATATATATATATATATATATATATATATATATATATATATATATATATATTCAAACACACCTATAACAGCTAGACACACATACACACGTGTATATACTCACAGTTTAATTAAAAAGTGCACTAAGAACCTGATATATATTTGAGATATCACACTGTATATTCTTAGTACAGTTTAACAGAAAAATCGGTGTTATTGTGATTAGTATTTCGAGCCTATGGTGAGATCCTTTATTCTATTCCATATTCTACACATATACAAACACGCACAAACTTCATAGAATCCGTAGTCTATTTAAATAATAGCATTTTGTGTAGCAGTGTTTTACGACTGTACTGTTGCATTATTTTATTATTTGACAGTATTAGATTAAAAAAAAGGTATGCATGTTGTAAGCGGTGGAATATGCTATATCATTGCATAATAACATAAATCACGCCTGGACTATAGCAATTAGTAACCTGGGTAGTCGCATAATGTATTACAATGGCAATAGTCTATTTGTTAATGAGATTAGATGATGAGATAATGTATACACCTGGAGTCCTACAGGATGCACCTGACCATACTGTATGAAGTGTGGGGACTCACAGTTTACTGATTACATAATACTGAATACTCCGAGGCAGCGCTAATTTACTGATATTAGTATTGACTTGATGACAACAAATTTCAACTTCTACCTAGCAATTCCACAAAGAGGTATTTAAAGTTACACCGCATGTTAGACGTCTATTGGTTGCATCACACCACAACTATGTGACTTTGAAGTATTTCTGGTGCGCAAACTACAAAGTTAGGCATTAATCATAATGTCGAGGTGATTGTTTTCTTCACAAATATCTAAACGTCGAAACAGTATCTTGAAGTAGGTTTTAGCCACTGATAAAGTCATTTACATGTTTGTTACATTTCCTATAGCACAAGTGCCCCATAACTTGATATGTGTACTTCTGTAACGTGGAATAACTAGACCTATTCATTTTAGAAAGAATGCAAAATATTCAGGAGAATTTCAATAGGACAATAAAAATATGTATACATGTTGTGATGCATTGAATATGTATATGTGAATCACAGCAGATTAAACAGTATGTATAGAGAGGTATACATACGTATGCACGTGTATGTGCAGAATATATATATATATATATATATATATATATATATATATATATATATATATATGTGTGTGTGTGTGTGTATAAGGCCTTGCATAATATAAAGTGATTAGTGTAGAACAGTATATAGAATAGAAATACAGAACCAGTAACAGTAAGAATGAAGTGGCATAAATAAGCTAAGAAGAGAATATTGTATGCAAAAAATAGGGTCAATGTTAATATAATGACTATATAATGATTCATATTAGTAGTGTTAGTATTTCTGATCCTTTTTATTTATCGGCAGACGCGTGTGCATCATGTGTATGTGAAGCCACTGGAAGTCATGACTATATTTGGACTATTTTTATTAGTTATTTAAAAGTACATAGTTGTGGTTTTATTGGTTTTTGTCCTTAAGAATTAACACAATTTACAAAGTAAATGATGCATTGTATTTCCATAAGTCTGAGTTGGTTATTGGTTTCGCTCACTTTTCTTAATAGATGTTCAAACCCATAAGAATATAAAATGGTTCTTACATTACAGTCTCCACCATCTAGTACTACCGGTTAATGGAAAAATTAACATTCGAGGCACCTTTTATTGCTTCTCACTGCCTGGTGTTTTCGTTTTTCTCATCTCCTTAGATATTATCTGAACTTTGTGGTTTATTAGAAAGGCTACAACCGCATTAAGGAGAGAGCCAGCATGTGCTGCAGACCGATCCCTGGGCTTTATGCTCCTCAGTGAGAAATAGCAGCAACTTTCTCCTTGCAGCAGCCGCCTCCCAACGCCCTGACACCAGGATGCCTAACTCTGGACCTTACCATGCAGAAACTGCAAACAATTCACTATCCCAGAGCTCTCTATCTATGACAGCTCATCACTATATTACTTATAAGGTCACACAATATATCGTTTATTAAACAAACACCTCGAGATCAACCATCAATATATATGATATGAAACACTAGCATCTATATCTCATATTGAAAAGTTTAGCTATCTAAATAATAGATAGAATACAATTAGTATTTTATAACCTATGTATATAGAATAGTAGTATGTATATTCGGACCCTTTATTGTGAAATATAAATGTATTACTGTCAATTGCAACTATTGATAGCAATATAATAGGTCTCAACAGTAAGCTACGCCTGCCTGTGTGATAAACAGATACTACAAATTATATATATATATATATATATATATATATATATATATATATATATATATATATATATATATATATATATATATATATCCAGCATAGTACTCATGATGATTTTATGAGTATATTTCTCACAAGCTGTGTATTCAGACAGACAAGCCTTATCCATTTTATTGGTTAGTATTTTTTCAGACAGGCGACACAACAGCTACAGTCACATTCTATAGTTTTAAGAAAAACTGCAATTAAATATACACACTTACAGCTCTGATCCAGTAAGAGCTTCAAAATTAAAATTAAAACACTTTCTCACACACTGTATTAAATAAAGTGCATTATATGATGTCACCTATTAGAGGACAAATGTACAGTCATTCAATAAATTAAATATATTTACCAAGAACACTATCTAGGTTGCCTGTTAATTTATTGACATAGTGCATGTCTTTCATATAAAAAATGACAACCACGTTTACAAAAGATAAAACAAGTACACAATCTACTGTACAATATTAAGATATTGTATACATCTCAGCCAATGCTATAATATATGTAGCATGGAAAAACTGAATGAAATAAACAATAATATAAGTTATAAGTATGGGTAAAATTAATCTTTATTTTGTATATATATATATTTATATATATATATATATATATATATATATATATATATATATATATATATATATATATTCTATCTACAGACATATATTTCCTGCTACATACATCCCATGCTGTTTGAAATACAATATATTCGACCACAGTAATTATTTGAGCGAACATGTTTAATAATGTAGTTTAAACATAGCACAGTCATGAATAATATATCAGTGAATATGTAGCAGTGCAGGTGACACTATACAGACATATATCATGTACCGCAAGTAAAAATAAGCTATATCATTACTTTATATATATATATATATATATATATATATATATATATATATATATATATATATATATATATATATATATAACAACCGAGTCGCCATAACTTCAGGGTATACGAATATTCGCCAGTGCATTAAAATGATACATAACCAGATCTAGGAAAAACACAGTGAAAAATATTTTTTTTTCTATAGAAAAGCCATTAACATTCATTGCATAGAAAATAATATGTAAACAATATCATTCATGACACAAGATTACAGATACGTTAATAAAGTTCAAATACCTTCGACATTATTTTCAAAGCTGATAGAAAATAAATTCATAAAACACACGTGAAATGAGTAAATCATTTATGACGGCTCACGTTACACTTTGCTTCCATAATTCCCCAGAAAGAATACTGTACCTGAATTGGGCTTATCCAGTTTATTTGAGATTGTAGTGGTGTTTAAATAAGTATACATAAATATATATAACATGTAATACTGTAAAGCATCTGCTGCACACTTGCATTAACCTCTGTCCGATGCAGGATTTTTTTTTCTCGTTTTAATTATATTATGGTTATGCAGAGACAGCCAATCCTGAAAGAGAAGTCCTACAATTAGCAAAGTGAACATCAAAAAGGTTTATTGCTGAGCCTATAAGTCCCCTCCCCTACTGTGTCTTGATTGGCTCAAACAGGCTCTGACGACATATATTAACCCAAGCTTCCCTAAAGATGTAGCTGTACATGGAGATTCAACTTGGAAATAGTGCCAGTGCTGAGTCCTTACTGCAGAACTATGGGCTGCAATGAAGACACTGGGAGATATCAATAATCTATATGTCCACAAGCAGAGCTGGGGGGACACATGCTGACATCCCAGGCACTTGCATGTTTTCTGTCTGTAGATTGAATGTATATTTGGTGCATAGATCCGACTGAGGCACAGGAAATGGATGCCAGCTCACAGTGAAACCTGATCAGAAACTCTATGCTGCTGGAACATCCCATTGGGGACTATGGACAAGACCTGCTGTAAGTAACAGATCGCTGTTTAGCAAGTTTATTTCACCTCATGCAGCTGTTTTATGGGAGGATCACAATGGACCCTAACAGCACCCATGAAATACCTAATGCATTTTAATACTTGAATTTGCAATTCACCATTCGCCTGAGAATATTTAATGCACACGACAGAAATATATTATCATTTGTTTCTACTCGATTTGCATTGCACCAAGATTGTTCAGTTTCCAAACAGAAAGAGTGAGGATTTACCTATGGAGAACTGGATATAGACAAGTAATAACCCCAGTGTATAAACATTAATATACCTAGACCTGCTGTGGTAGGAATCGCAGCCCCTAGGAAAGAGACTTGGCAGAAGGTGCAGCGGACATGAGTTTGGTTGGAGGTTTTCCTCACCACCCCGTGGTGCACCATGATGGTTATCCGTTTGCAGCTGCAGCAGCTGCCGCGGCCAGTCGCTGCCACGAAGAAAATCCTTACTTCCATGGCTGGCTTATTAGCCACCCCGAGATGTCTCCCCCCGACTACAGCATGGCACCATCCTATAGTCCGGAGTACGCCAATGGCGCGGCCGGCCTGGACCACTCCCATTACGGGGGTGTCCCGGGAAGCGGGCCCGGAGGCTTAATGCAAAGGCCTGTGAAACGCAGGGGAACTGCCAACCGCAAAGAGAGGCGCAGGACTCAGAGTATCAATAGCGCCTTCGCCGAACTGCGGGAGTGTATCCCCAACGTGCCCGCGGATACCAAACTCTCTAAGATCAAAACGTTACGTCTGGCTACTAGCTACATCGCCTACCTCATGGACCTGCTGGACAAGGATGACCAGATTGGGGAGACAGAGGCCTTCAAGGCAGAGATCAAGAAGACAGATGTGAAGGAGGAGAAGAGGAAGAAAGAGCTGGTCAGTATAATGTCATGTTCATCTCTATAGTAATTACCAACCCATGTGACCAAACACAATACCCCGTTTTTTTTTTAACTGCATCTAAAGTGAGGTTCATTCCCAGCCCTATATGACTGCTTGGAAACATACAGCAATCCTTACTTCACCACAATTCACAATTAAATATTGACATTTTACAATTATAATAACTACGTATATATAAAACACTACTATAACAACTAAATATAGGAATTTACATTGTACTGTAACTATCTAAAATAGCTATAATCATCTATATGATAGTTAATTATAGAAAAACTCTACATTATATTATTTAAAATATAGCAATCTAGTACTATAACTAAAGACAACATATATATTATATATTTACATATACATATTTATTTATTGCTATAGGTAAATATATCAATAAATACCTTATGTTAACAGTAACGCTATTTTTAACAGTTCGTTCCAAAGCAAGCTCTCTTTCTCTCTCACTCTCTCTCTCTCTCTCTCTCTCTCTGTAGTACCTATCTATATATATATATATATATATATATATATATATATATATATATATATATATATATATACATATATATTTATAATCACATCAGCCAGAAATCAATGTATTTTCTTTGCTAAAAGAGAAATCCATTCATGCATGTAAGCATATGTGTAATGTAAGAAATAATATATCATGAATACACTTTATTAATGTTGCTAGGAAGCAATTGATTTAAAACCCTGCTGACTGCAGCATTGCTCTCTGCAAGATTGTTTTGCCTGTAAAAAGAGGAGAATCGCTTACTATAATTACCGTTTAGTTTTACAAATATTATAATAGAGAAATTAAACTGTTTGCAATCAGGGAGAGATGCAGATTTATTGCCCTTCAGTCCCCGCATACGCCTGTGCTTGTATTTATTGACTTATTGTTATGTTTAGTGTGAATTGCAACTGTCATCCATCTTCTGGGAGTGTGTTCTGTGTACACAGCCTTATACGGCGAATTCTTCTATATTCAGTTTCCAGAATTATTTTTACAAAACGCACATTCAAAATTACCTAAAACAAATCTATTTCCAGCCTTGTTTGCTAAAAAACATTAAATTATTTTAAATAGACACAGTTACATTCCCATACAGCATATAGTATTTGTTTTGATTAATTTGCGTCAAAGTAAAAAAAATAATTGTAGCCTGTATTTGCGCATGTATATTTTAAACCATTGTCGACTGTATAAATAGCAATCAATACACATTTTAAAAGGGGATTAAGGTGCAATTATTAATGCTATAATAGCTGATAGTGAAAGCGAGTGTGATTTTGGTGCAGGATAGAGACAAGGCCCCAAAACACAACAACATCATGTAGCCTACAAGAGGAAATATTTTAATAATAATACATCACACCGTGTTATTTGCTGTGTGTAATCATTAATCTTTGCTCGTCTAAATATATTGCCTTTTTTTTCTCTCTGTATCGTCTCCTTTTAGAATGAACTCTTGAAAAACACAGTCAGTAGCAACGATAAGAAAACTAAAGGGAGGACTGGCTGGCCACAGCATGTATGGGCTCTGGAACTTAAACAATGATCCTAATAACTGCAGGACTGAAGACTATATAAATATACGTTCTGACAAAAAATAAACTATGTATGGAATCGTCCAGTTTATTTATGTGCAATCCCCCCTCCCCAAAGCACCCCTAATTGTGGATCTGTGCAGAGAAGCATTCCATTATATGAAGATAAATCTACAGGTTGGTAAAAGGGGGCTCTGTCTGTCTAACAGTTCGCAAATGTTACAGTATTTCTCTGTTTTGTACAGAAAACACATCGGGAAAAAAAAACACACGACTCCCTGGCATTCGTATGTATGTGAAGTGTACTTGACCTATGGGATATAAATATTTCTGGGATTATTATAATAGAATATACTGACAGGATCTGCTGCACCGATGCTCCCGTTGGTATATTATCCGTCTCTGTGTCAGGGAGGCCTGGGACAGGCTGCAGCGCAGTGTGTGTGTTACAGGCCCTCGGGCAGGGAGACGCTGTTGTAATGTTGTCGGAGTTTTTGTTGTTGTCGTGATTGTTCAACATTTGAAGGTGTTTCATCTACTTGTTTTTGTGCACTTCTGTCCACCAATGTGGAGTATAATTAATATTTGAAGGTGTAAAACGTTGTAAGTGATCAATAAACCACTGAGTGTCTTTTTTGTATATTTTTGTATATTAATGTAAATCACAGACAGTGTCCGCAATGATTAACAATCCGTATGTGTGCAAAAATGCGTGTACATGGGTGTATATAGGCATATATCAATACATACGCATATATATATATATATATATATATATATATATATATATATATATACACACACATTAATACAGAGAGACATCTTTTTGTTGTTTTTTTTGCTTTGGGATTTTTATTATCACGCTAGTAGTATACTGAAGAAATAAATATATTGCCAATGAACTTGGATCACATTGTGAGTAGAGGATATTACGAAGGGAATGGATTTGGGTAGGGCGTTTTGACAAAGGTCTATACCGATCTTAACAGTGTACCCTAATAAACAGACGCCACCTCCTACCAGCTATCCCCAAACTTTTAGTCTGCTGTCTACAAGACCTGCCGGTTACTTATGTGGCTTGTGGAAGTTATAAGGCATATTTTGCTATTACTTGTTTGCTAAATACATAAGTTACTATCTCTTTGTATATATATATATATATATATATATGTGTGTGTGTGTGTGTGTGTGTGTGTGAAAGCCTATTATTTGGACAACATAAGCCACACTTTAAAAGTAAGGCGCTGTGTAAAGGTACATCACACTGTGGTTTGCTTCTAGAGATCTAGTAGTCGTTTTTAAGCCTGTGGGCGGATTTGCACCAAGCAATAAAAAGATAAGAGAGGCCTTCCACCAGGTCCACATGTGTAGGTTGCGGGGTTAGAACAACTGAACTGTGTGTAGTGCCCTTTCCTGACAGGGGTCAGGGGCCGGCATTACTTTGCATGGACTTGTGCACAGAGAGACACTTGCTTTTGTTTACAAATACTCATAAGATATTCACAGCTCGGTTTCCATCTACTGGGGGGCTGGGGGTGTATTTTCCCATAAAGTAGACACAAACTGCACAAAATGAACAGTTACAAAATGCTACACTAAACTAACTGTGACCACAAAAGTTACAACTTGATTTAATAAAATTAAATATACCAGTTGCATATTATGTGCTATTTGATCGTCATACTGTTAAAATATGGTATTTAAAATGTGTGCACTGTATGATAGACGTGGAAGAGATCCTGGTTTAAATGAAAACGAGAACGTTTATAAATATACACACATCTGTAACACACATTATATATATACCATAGAGATTTGTGCTACAGATTTCTGATACTAACCATATATTTACAGGTTTATCTGATACATAACTGTGCATGTTCACACGTATTCACAAACGTGTGACAATTACCCAGCGTGTGTATAGTCAATTGCCACTTACACAGTTTCCAAGCTATTGAGTCACAGCTAATACTGCGCTGATTTTTGAAGTTGTGTCTTCATCACTGAGCCAGTAATTACTCCGGATTGCCGTAATAACACGGGTAATATGTAGGTAACAGCAGTTGAGGTCTCAGTGTTGTGTTCAATATTATATAATGCTGAGACCATCTGATTGCACAGAGAATCCCGCTGTGAATACAAATTAAAAGCTCATAGTTTTAGTAGTTGCAGTGGGGTTTTTTGCCAACTAAGGAAATCTTTTTAATTACTGGGTAATGTGGATGTTGCCGTTTTCTAGAGAGTAATCACTCTCAGAGTAAAATCTCAAGAGCCCTAGACAGGCCGGAGCCAACAAAAATGTAGCTTTTGACGTTAAAAGCTAAATGGTGGAGCCGAACTGCATAGGGGGGAAATGATTGGTAGATTGGGATGTCAGTGCAGTGGCCTTTGGTCGCCTTGTGGAGCTAGCCCACAGCTTGATAAGAGTGCCAATCAGTATCTTCACTAATAATCCCCTCACTTTTTCCTATCCCCTACATTGGAGATGCTTTTCCATTTCACAATAAATACACAACAACAAATTCTACGTTCGAATATGGATAGACTTGAATATTTCATACGTGTTAATTCATCCAACAAGATAGGAAACCACTATTCCTGCAATTAATTAATAAGATACTACCATTATTCATTAATTACAGCATTTACATTACAATAAAACAAGGAAGCTTATATTAAGACTAGTAAGAACTTTCTTTCATTTCAAGTTCTACTAAATAAAATACGTCTCTACACAATTCTGATTTTACATCTCATGTGTCTATTGTACATTTATGTAACCTAGTCGCATTTTCAACATATTGTATACACTTGTTTCCATTTTGAATGTTATTTTTCCTATGTTTATAAAAAAAAGGAGTTTGTTTAGTTCATGTGTATATGGCCACTACATGTCAGTGAATATACTGCTGAGTCAAAATGAGGGCTAAAGAAAAGAGATTTACAAAATGACACAACATCGCTGGAAAAGCATGATTTCATCGGTTTATCATAGAGCGATAAGCAGTGTTATCTGCTTCCTTAAACAGAGACGTTGTTATGAGTATGTGCGCTCAGTTACTGACTACTAACTGATAGCAGGGTCAGTGGGAACTATTTGGAGGAGTGAGCAGGCTGCTCTCCTCTATTTGTCTTAGAAGAAGCTGAAGCTGTCACATGGCTCTTGTTAGGAGGATCTTAGTCTGTACTTTAAAGAAACAAGGGAAAAACCGGTTTGTGCATATTTCAGACTGCCCCGATGCCCCCTCGAGTGGGTAATTGTTGTTAATTTGTTTTTATTGTCAAGATAGGGTCAGAGATAGATCTAATGAGTGTGTCCTATTGTAGAGGAACACAGGTAAAATCATTTTTGTCCTGCGGGCTGAAAGAAACAGAAAATAACTCATATATAATTGCCAGAAATGTAAAGAAATTTTGCTAGTGCGAATGTGAGAAATGCACCTTTGCATTTGTCAGAGTCAAATAATTATATAACAGGCTTAAGCAACCTGTGGCTCGACAGCTGTTGTGAAACTACAAGTCCCAGTAGGCCCTGGGACAGGTATTACCGCAACAGCTGGAGAACCAATTGTTGTATATCTATGATACACCTTAAAGTACAGTGTAACTAGCAGTGTGTGATATAATATAGACATAAACATTAACGTTAGAAGTCGGGATTCATTCCACAAGTTTACACTCAGGAATGACTATCGAAGGACTATCGAAGTCCAAGAACCAATTGCAAATAATGGATGCATAAGAAGAATATTGGAGTCCTCACCTGTACATATTTCTCCATACCACCCGCATAATAGAGGAGAGGTATAATATTATATTATATAGGACATTTTTTCACATTGCACCAATGTATTAAATAACCACAATGTGCAAAACAAAAACAAACTCCAGCAACCATTTAGCTGCTTTGCACAAACTAACTGTGACCTAAGAGAGATATCAATAAATTAATTGTGGCATCTCTTCCTATTACGCATCATATGTTTTTCCTTATTATGAAATACTTCCCCCCCCCCCCCCCCCCCCCCCCATATTTCCAGGGTCTTATTTTGCTTTGATGAGTAGGTCGCGCAGTTCTGATTGCTAAAAAAAAAAAAGAGATTCATTCCTGGGCAATATATAAGTTCTTACATGTGCTATTTCTGACATCTGGGAGAGATTAGAGGCCAAATCCCTCCCCCATTTGTGCTGGCTGTATCTGTGCTGAGAGCCTAAAGACAAGCTGACGTCAGATCAGACGGGCCGGAGCCATCCTGCTCTTGACTTGGGTGTAATCAGCTCCCTGCGCTTCAGCTTCATGTCCAGCCTATTCCCCCAGCTGGAATGCGGATGCTATGGCACCATATTCAACAAGACATTTTCTTAGCCGATAGGATTTTGCTTTCACAGGTTTGCAGCCAACATACATACATTCTCCCTGTCCTGACATCAAACCCCCCCTAGGAGAATACATCATTCCTTTCAGTACTGAAAATAAACAGTAAACTTGTATTTTGAAGCCATAACCCCACTCTTTATATATTCCAACGGGTGGCTTTCTTCCAAGGTAAACATACGGCGTTATAATGGCCAAAAGCAAACTATTAAATAAAGTGAAACTTTTATGATAATTCCTGTTTAGGGAAGATGTGTTTCTAATCATCACAAAACTGATTTCAGCTGGTAATTATGCTTGAAATGCGAGGTAAAGCCGGGTGATAAATATAAAGTAGAGAATGTGACTACTCTCAGACTCCAGCAGAGCTCACTGCACCTGTTGGAGGTTGCAGGTTACTGGACTGACTCTCAACGTTCTACAAAGCACAAATCCTTATACACCTACCTGGAAGATATGATATGAAAACTGACTAATGTATTTGATTGGTGAGAACATGGCACCCTCTTCGCTGTATGGCTCAGGGATAGCTGCTCTTACATGTTTACCCATACTATATGACGACCTTTCACTCTAGCTGTTGTAGTACTACAGATCCAAGCATGTGTCGTCAGCAATAGGCTAGTGAGCCACAGGCAGGGGAGGGTTGGCAAATTTTAGCCTGTGGGACAAGACTGGACTCAGCAGCCCATTAGGAACTTTTTAAAGGGAAATGAATGCAAGTGGCCCAGTGACCCAGCCCAAGGGAACCCGCTATGGGACGGCCCAGGGGGGAAGATACCCTCCTGCCCCCCAGCCCAGCCTGCCCCTGGCCACAGGTCGCCTACTTCTGATACGTGATGCATTTTCCAGACATGTACTATATTATTCAAACTCTAAAAATTGTGTGGGGAATTGAAAAGGATTATATGAACATATGAGAAGAAAGTCATCACCTATTGTATACCAATCCTACAGATATAAATATAAGCATCATTATTCCAGAAGTATATTTTACAGATAAACGGATATTTTTGCTACCAGAGCTGTATATGTTTAAAATCAAGGTCAATTTTTTAAGAAACTTATACATTCATTTCTGCATAACAAAATGCTATTAAACAAAATGGGTATTTGGATAAAGAAAACACAACTACCGATCAATTAAAGTTATTTCTGGACTGTTCAATTCATCACCACATATATAAAAGTTGGTAGAATTCTAAGTAAAATATTTTGTTAAAAATGTTTGCTAGCAATATATACAATCTGCATCTAGAATCATCTACAGCACTGAACTGGTTAACTTAGTTCCATTTATCCCATAGACGTGCACGTTAACCGGTCATACAATGGACTACGTGGTGTATATGAAATAAATAATACCGACCTATAGTAATGTTCATTCTTCTCTGACAAGTAATATGAGGTAGACTGTGATCCCCGTGAACAGATTTCATCCCTCCGCACAATCAGAGCAGATAAAAGTAGAACACTAGGGAGCTGTATACCAGTGAACCCGATCCAATACAGCCCAATGCAGACCATTATAATCCTAAGTACTTAACAATATGTATAGATTTATTGAGTGAGTGGGAAGCCCCAATCTTAAACAAGCAGGATTATTAATATCTCGTTTGCCAATAGCAAGTTTGTCATCAAATGTATAAAACTGTAAAATAAAAAGATTCAGCTGACAATCACAAAAGAAAATAGATTGAAAAAATGTGTAATATTCTAAATACTAATTTACGTGTAGATACTTTTGCTTATGTGAATTAAATGTATCAATATTTGGAGGAACTGTCTGTGCTTTTAACACCCCTTACCCTAAACTCCAGAGGGATATGTATTTATTCCTGAAAGTATTATGTTGTGAGTGGTGTATGTGTGATTTAGCAGACTGTGCGATTAAACAGGGTATGCTTGCTGTAGCTGTATATAGTGTTGTGTTGAGGATCCTGTCTGTGCCCTGTGGTGCTGTCAGGAGTGACAGATCCCAGATGGAACAGCTACTGTATGTGAGATTGAGTTTCTCAGCAGAAAAGTCTTTGCCTCCCTTCTAAACGTCTTCAAAAAGCTTCTCTAGATGCTCCTGATCACTACAACACAATGGAAATAGCGGCACACTATCAGACTGGGGTTTTCTCTAAGTCTGTGGGGTCGTTAATAAAGGTCTTTACAAACTCTGCAACTTGAAGCGACCTCAGAAAAGGCACAAGCAATAGTCGCCTGGGATTCTAACGTCCAGTGATTGCGAACTGATTCCCACTGAGGTTGTAGTCCTGCGAGGCACCTTCCAGGGCCGTGGTAAGTGACCTCCTTTCTTTCAAAATTTCTCAGAGTATTTAAATATATCTATTAGAGTGATACATATTATCTGCGCTATGTTAGTTTAAGTGCTGCTACAAAACGTATGTTCTTCTACAGCAAATTATTTTTGTACATGCATTAAACATTGGCATCAATGAACAAAATCATATCCTCAACATAGTACTTCTAATACTAGGACGGTTAATTGGAAACTTACCTTGAGAAATCGAAAATATGATCGCAGTTACAGACCTTCATCACCTACATTCAGAGTAGGATAGCATTAACTGGAATATGTAGAAATACCCCATCGTATATTCAAGTACAAATATATATACATATACTCAGACATAAATGCAATACATACATACCACACGCACACATTATTACATGGGAAGTGAAACACCATCAATGCTGCACTGATGGTTACATAAATCGGCACTATATAAAAACAGCAAACATTTAAATACATGTGATAAATGTTAGTAACCCTGCAACACAGCGCAAATTATATATATATATATATATATATATATATATATATATATATATATATATATATATATATATATATATTAATATATATATATATATATATATATATATATATATATATATATATATATTAATATATATATATATATATATATATATATATATATATATGTATATATATATATATATATATATATATATGTATATATATATAAAATAGATGGATAGATACACGCACATGATGCACATAAACAACCTTTAATACATACACCTCTGAGTGCTTCAGTTTTCCAGTAGATTACACATGCACACAAACGTGCACACTTTCACCTAATAGAGGGAGCTGTCTTTAGCTGAGACATGATGTTCTACAGCTTTACAAAATTCATCAATGCACATTTCCTTCTTACACCAGATTTTTGTTATTAGAAGAAACCACGTAAAACTCCTTCCCTTAATACGCGTTCGCATGAGTCAGCCGTGTGATCTAACCCATCCAGCGCTCTCCACACCGCAGTAAAACGCTGTACCCGCTGAATCGGTGCAACATAGAAGCCTAATGTGCACTACGCCTTGCGCTCTGTGCTACATGGGCGAGTGCGTTCTTTGCTTATCTGGACCATCTCACATCTCTAATAGTGTGAATCCTATGCATCGTAACATTCACATTTTAGGATAAAGAATTGCATTTTCCAGCCATTTGACTCCCATAAACTATATGACTTTTAAATCGCCTTCTCACGCTCCACTCATGGATGCCTGAAACCTAATTTAAAAAATGTGTTTGTCTCTGGACCTAACCCACACAAAGAACTCGACGATTTTTTTTTCAACTTAGAGTTAAATGAAATGGCAGCCTGTATTAGAGGCATAATTATGACCCTGTGAGCTCCAGAAAGCCTCCTGTGGGGAGCTGTTAGTTGTGGATGCACTGAGCACAGACCTCCCAAGTGGCAATGGTCTGAGTGTCGCAGCAGGCAAGGTCCCTGCTCTCTGTCCTTTGCTGCATGTAATATTGGGAGCTATTAGACAATGCAGGATTGTTGGGCACCGCACTATCGATCGATGAGTTGTAATATTGCTATACGATGACATTAGATGGCAAATATGTATTGACTTTAATTGTCATTCAACCAAATTAATAAAAAATATCGGGAATATTGCTCTGTTAAGAATTAATACAAGCTTAAACAAAGCGCAAAATGTATACATTGCTAGAGTAAACCAAGCCTCCCAATATTAACATCCGAGACTTTTCATAGGTAACAAGTTTACTATATAGAAAGATATGGAACACTAAGCAAAATAACTGATGTGATAAAAAGGATAAATTCATTGAAGGCATAAACTATCTGACAATTTTATAGTCACGATTCTGAAATATTGCCGTATACCGTTAATAAATGAATCAGGCTAATCACTAATGTTAATTTTAAATAGTTTACATACTTCTACAATGTTAAAATCATACAATTCAGTGGGGATAAAAGTAATATTTGACTCAGCTGTTTTGTGCTCGATGAATTATAAAATGTTACATATAGACATGAAAGGGATTAGTTTAGGTTTATGTAAGCTACTCTGGAACTACAAGTATCAGCATACAACAGATTGAGAAACATGACTTGCCTACCTCTTTACATAGACATTTAGGATGATTGGGAGTAAATCTATTTGGAAGGGTAAGCTTTGAATGGAGATCAGCAATGGATGATAATGTCTTGGACGGTGAATTGCTTTATCTGTGTGTGATTGTGATGTATTTAATACATATCTACAGCAGCTAATATTTTTTTCTACACACTTAAGGACAATGCAAGTTATTACCAAGATACACCATTTAATATGAAACATTTAAAACAGGCATCCTGGCTCCATGTAATGGCTATAATGGGCTGTTATTTTTGCTAAACGCTTTGGACTGACACTTAGTGACCTCTGGCTCAATTAAAATAATTTTGTATCATCCGTGAAGTAGAAAATAAAGGGGATATTTTAGCACGTGTGTGATGAATTGTGTGCCATAGTATCATTGGAGATGCCCAATCCAGTGCTATATTCGGAATGCACTTTATAGAACATGGAGACAAATGGCTAGAATGCAGACAAGCCTCTGGATTCATCAGCTAGCAGCAGATTTACATTTCAGAAAGGATACACGCTCCTTAATCTATCAATCTGATACAGTAAATATATTTAAGCACTTGCAATAACAAGACTAAAACGTTGTTGCCACATAATAAAACAATGACAATGGCTACTGCAGAGATTATCCTTTTTATCATACTGCTGTTTTCTATTCTCTAGTCCTTTCTCACCAACTCAGAAGTTTAAGTAACAAGAATTAATACGACAGGAGGGCGCACAAAACAAAAATAATTTTAAGTAAACACCTTTGCTGTCCAGTCACATATTTTAAGAGACCAAATTGTCCATTTAAGTACTGATGCAAAGAGGCTCATGCATACAAGAATTATTATAATTGTGTTTGGTGCATCATTCATTCGGCTCCTTCCTGCATACTTACCTGAAAAAGCCATAGTAACGCTGATAACTGGCATCCCCCTAGATTGTTTCCTTGGAATTGTCTTGAACAGTTGTCTGATGCAATATAGATTTAATAAATAGGACGCATTCAATAAAATATTCTTCCATGCAAAAATTATTACCAATGTCATTAACTGTGCATAATATTCAATTTATATTAGCAAAAATCCGTAATTTATACCATTTAAAATCTGAAAAACATGTATTATTAATTAAAATGCAACTCTTTTCAGCATTAATATTATCAATGATTTGTTTATTATATTTGTCTTTAGCAATTTATTTTATTTCAAAGATAGATATATGCTCATACTTGTAATTATTCGTTCTTAATATAGTTTAAATCTAAGCATAATCAGAGCAATCACTAATCATTGTATCCTAACAAATCATTTATTTGACAGTGGAATGGTTATCGCCCATGATGAGGTGATATTCTGAACACGCTTGTATACAGACAGGAAGGCTGTCAATGTATTGATTGGTCTTACATCTTCCTGGGGCCGTGCAGGGTACCTATGTAGAGATATTTCACAACATTATCTATTATCGCTACTGTTTTGTCCCGTTATGTCCTCATATCAATTATTTTGATATGTTTATCAATACAACAACTGAAGCAATACTACTGCATAATGCTTAAAACACGAATTATATTGACTGGATGTATATTCCACAGTATAGTATATTGATGGTGTCACTACTGCAGCTGTCTCTGGCTATCCATGAGCTTTCATTAAAAACCTGGTGAATTGGATTGGAATAAGATATATATGTAGATGTAATAATGATAATAGCATCTGACCAATCCATTACCGGACAGTACCAATAGACCAAACAAGAACAGAGCAGCAGATATCAGAGGTAGAATATTAGTGTATTAATGCGACTTGGGCGCGTTGCTGGTTAGTTGTAAACAGTATCACATGGATAAATTATGTTTAATAATTTTCAGAAAATTTTAATATAGCCTTTTATATTCCAGTCTGAAAAAGCAATTTAAATATATCTCCCTCTACCCATCTATATAACAACAAATATTTGTGAACAGCATATTTTCTATATTTTGTGCCTGCCGTACAAAGTTTTGGTCTATGAGACTGTACCAGAATCTTGTACAGCATCATCGATCATACAATTCAGCATTAGACATAACCTATAAAATGTGTTATGTCCAACCCAATTTATATGTTAATCCATAGTAGACTTTTGTGCATATTATTGCAGAGAAGTCTACTATGGAATGCAATATTCATCTTATAAAGTAAAGGTGAGATAAGACTAGCGTTATGTAAAATTTTCAGTGAATTGGGGAAATCTTAGTTTGCATCCAGTTATGGGGTCGTATTAGCATCTTTAAATGATGCTCATTTTTCTCTTGCCATCATCCTGTGGAGCAGTTTAGGTGGCAATTCTCCAGATTTGTCAGCCCCGCTCCAGACTAGGTTCATTAACCAGCTCCAGCAGAGAGACACACTCGGCTCCAGGCTGTTCCAGAAACTCGGGCTCAAGCTCCAAAGTTGCTCCAGAGCGGCTCCATGCTACTACTCCGGTTACTTTTCATAAACTCCGATTTGGGAGCTATTAATTAATTGTTGTTTGTGACTTTATTATCCATTATAAGTAAATGTAATACATTTGATGTGATCATATAAACAATGTTCATTGATAAGAACATTAGTCTAAATTTACTTTTCAATTTCAAAAAAGAGGAGTAGGTCCAGAAGAGCGTCAAGCTCCAGAACCGTCCTCCGCTCCATGCTGGTTTCAGCTACAGATTTTCAGCTCTTATCAGCTCCAGTTATGGCGCATAGTTAAATAAAACAAACTGATCACCTCCTAGCACCAAAGCCAGAGAACCATTTATCCCAATAATGGATATATCATAGAACAGGAAGGGATTACATATGCCAAAATTTCCCCTCAGACCAAAAACAATGGGATTGTCTTTACACACACACATCCATTTATATTCCATACAGTATAAAATGACATACGCAAAGGTTTAATTCTCATGTGAATACCCACTGCCTGCTCCTGCAAATACAATATACACTGTCTTGCTCTAGATTCCGCACAAAGCGACTCCGCAGGGTGATATCTAAAAGGGATTCTGAATCATTATAATAAAAATTAATTTCAAGGGATAAAAGAGAAGAAAGTGCCCTTAATAAATGGTCCTCTTATTTTTTTCCCAACTCATGTAATAGGATCATCACTTGGAACAACTGCGCTATTCTCCTGTTAAGAGTTTGTAATAATTTACTAGCAGTTAATATAAATTCGAATAAAAGATCAGCAGGGGAGTTAATCATGACCACGATTTAATAAACACTCTGGAGGATTAACAAAAAAAAAATAGACATGTGGAAATAAAAATATAGAAAATAATTCATGGTTGTGTATAATTCCCATCTTCTGTAATATACAGCAGTTCTGTAGTGTGCTCCAACGGGACATAATGAAGTAATCTCTCGCCCATGTTATATGGTGTGTTATTATTATTGTGTGGAGCCCTCTTGAAAGCTTTTAGAGTGCTCTCTGGCGCCACCATCTGTCTTATTTCCGCGTAACAGTACAAAGGAAGGCAGATATATTTTCTATCAGTGAGGGGCATTTACAGACAGGAGGATAGCAATATCACCACAGCAAGAACACCTTTCGATTAAAGAAAACCCGTGCTGCTGCTAAAATGTGATTTTATGGGAGAGACAGTTGTTATTTACACAGACATCCATTGAAATAATATTTTTACTTGGCACTTCGAAATAATAACCTTGCTTGGAAAATGTTCAGGAACCTTTTTATAAATTATTTAGTAATTGTTGCAAAAAGATAATTAAATACAAAATCCAGTCTTGGTAACCTATGGATCTCCTCTCTCCGAGAGGGCATGCTGTAACTTGTAGTCCACACAAAATGTTTCGGCAGCAAT